>NW_016805697.1:2396974-2412689 GCF_001698545.2 Rhinopithecus bieti
TGCTGCACCCATCAACCCATCATCTACGTTAGGTATTTCTCCTAATGCTATCCCTCCCCTAACCCCCACCCCCCCAACAGGCCCCGGTGTGTGATGTTCCCTTCCCCTGTGTCCATGTGTTCTCATTTTTCAACTCCCACTTATGAGTGAGAACATGCAGTGTTTGGTTTTCTGTTCCTGTGTTAGTTTGCTGAGAATGACGGTTTCTAGCTTCATCCATATCCCTGCAAAGAATATGAACTCATTCTTTTTTATGGCTGCCTAGTATTCCATGGTGTATATGTGCCACATTTTCTTTATCCAGTCTGCCATTGATGGGCATTTGGGTTGGTTCCAAGTCTTTGGTATTGTGAATAGTGCTGCAATAAACATACGTGTGCATGTGTCTTTATAGTAGAATGATTTATAATCCTTTGGGTATATACCCAGTAATGGGATTGCTGGGTCAAATGGTATTTCTGGTTCTGGATCCTTGAGGAATCGCCACACTGTCTTCCACAATGGTTGAACTAATTTACACTCCCACCAACAGTGTAAAAGCCTGCCTATTTCTCCACATACTTTCCAGCATCTGTTGTTTCCTGATGTTTTAATGATCACCATTCTAACTGGCATGAGAGACTTAAACGTAAGAACTAAAACCATAAAAACCCTAGAAGAAACCTAGGCAATACCATTCAGGACATAGGCATGGGCAAAGACTTCATGACTAAAACACCAAAAGCAATGGCAACAAAAGCCAAAATTGATAAATGGGATCTAATAAAACTAAAGAGCTTCTGCATGGCAAAAGAAAGTATCATCAGAGCAAGCAGGCAACTTACAGAATGGGAGAAAATGTTTGCAATCTATCCATCTGACAAAGCGGTGTCCCTTTCTCTTGCGGATAGATTTAGGACATTGTAGATGGGGAAGAGAGCCGTAAAGTATCTCAACTATCACCCATTTTCTAGCGTCACTGCCTTGAGAATTCTCTTAGGGGACAGGATATCTCTTAGGATAAAGCAAAAACTTGCAAGACATGGTGCTTAGTAGCATTTTCCTGTGTGCTATGAGTCACATTGTGGGCAGCTGTCATGCCTAGCATTCTGGTACTCAAGTCTTCCTCTCTTTTGCAGCCTTTAGGGGAAATGGAAATAGCTTGAAATTATTTTCTAAATTCATGAAGTTACCACTGACCTCCGGTTTTTGTAAAATCTCCACAGATTCTGTAGTTCACTGACCCTCATGAATACTCATGTCCTTCAGGACTTTGAGATTTGGAGAAAAGCAGCTGTTCCCAGGTTCTCTGATTAGAAGTAAATGCATGCACGTAATATTCAAATATTCAGTGGAGTAAAGACAGGCACGTAATATTCAGATATTCGTGTTTACAAAAGCTCTGTTGATACCAATTGCAGCTTTTCTATCCAGAGTACAGGCCTGAAGATATATTTCCTGAAAATGTATGCCACATGAAAAGTAAGTCTCAAAACGAAAAACAAGAACAATGCATGCCTTGCAGCATGTGGAGAAAGAGCTGAAAGTGTCACATCTTCAGGATGTAAAATAGTTTAAAGTTAATACAACTATGGTGTGTAAAGCTTGTCTGAAAAATAGCCAAGGAATGATATTTGTAGTGATTTTTTAAGCATGTAGACTGTGATGCACCCCTGGATTGAGTCTTATTTCCAATAATGGCTTGGGCAAGATAATGAACATATTATGTATAATACTACTTCTTGATGAAAAAGTAACTCTAAACATTCCCAGATTCTTCGTATGTTTCAATGGAACTCTTTTGTAATAACAGAATGCACCAAAAGGAAAATGGACTAGAGTTCTTAAACTCCTTTTGATGGAGTAACAAAAGGGCCCATTTTCCTTCCCTTTTCCCTAATTTAGAAATCGTTTTATGAAGCATTTGTTAAGTGAAACGTATATGCACAGTTTGGTAAATGAATTTAGTGGAATGTTGCAGTGTGGGACTAATTACAATCAGAAGAAAGCTGAACTAAAAATCAAGAGACATACAATCAAGTCCTGCTGATTTCTGACCTTGGGCAGATCACTTTAGCCTTTTGTTCTCAGGTTTTTCATTGGTAGAAGAGATGTGTATATATGTGTATGTGTGAAAAGGGTAATCTCTGGGTTCTCAAATAAGGTGATACTGACCTCCAAGGGAGTGTTTGGAAAACTGTAGGGGCATTTTTATTTGTCACAATGACTTGGGATATTCCTGACATTCACTGGTTGCCAGTCTGGGTTAGAAAACATCCTACGATGCACAAGATGATCTTGCCCAGTGAAGAGTTTTCCTTCCTCAAATGACAGTCATCAAGACCCCACCCTGGGGAAGCTGCAGATGATTTTCTGCAATCTCCTTCAGTTCTACATTCAAATTACAAAGTTGGTAAAAACAATATTAGGTTAAATAAAAAGCAGATTCCATGAATCTATAAAATCATGAACACAAGAAACACTTCAAATTTTTACAAAATGCTTGGGGCAGAGGTCATATATATATATACTTATTTACCAGGAAGACAAACCATCATTTATTGAGTCTCTCTGTATAAGCCATTTTTGTAAGTGAAATAATCGACATTTTATTTTATTTTTTTGAGATGGAGTCTTGCTCTGTTGCCCAGGCTGGAGTGTAGTGGCATGATCTTGGCTCACTGCAACCTCTACCTCCTGGGTTCAAGCAGTTCTCCTGCCTCAGCCTCCCAAATGGCTGAGATTACAGGTGCACACCATGATGCTGGGCTAATTTTTGTATTTTTAGTAGAGATGGGGTTTTGCCATGTTGGCCAGGCTGGTCTCGAACTCCTGACCTCAAGTGATCTGCCTGTCTTGGCCTCCCAAACTGTTGGGATTACAGGCATGAGCCATCATGCCTGGCCAAATCATAGACATCTTAATGAGAATGGCTCAATTTAGATGTTGTTATTATATTGCTGAAAATAAGCCTGAAGCTTAGGGAGGATGGGCAACTTTTTTAAGATCAGACTGCAAGTGGCAGAACAAAAATGTTAATTTGAACCTGTCTGGCTCCAAATCTGGGGCTCTTTCCTCATGTTGTGCTCCCTTGAAGATGGAAAATAGTCAAGATGAGGATAGAAAAGTACATGTGTGTCAAGTGACCATGATGAACTTTTTCTAGTTCCTTGGTGGATGTATGCTAGTTACTCTTTTGCATCTGACCCTTTGCAAAGGCTGCATCCTTTTTTTTCTGAACTTCTCCTCCACACTTGACCAACTCAGCTTCAACCTCAGATCTTGCTTGTGCTTTGCTTCCTTTGGGAAACTTTCCCTGACCATGTGGAATGGATGTTAGGAGCCTGCTTTTTTCCAGGAGTCTCCAGTACTTCCTCAATCATTCACACTCCACCTTAGTGTAGCTGTTTGATTGACTTCCACGCTGGTGGTGAGCTTTATGAGGATGAAGTGTGATGGGTCCCCATTTCCCAGCACTGTATATTGCACATTACTAAATATTTGTTGAATAGAGGGACATAAAAAGTGAACACAGCAATTCAGTTTAAGAAACACAGTGATATTAATTTGAACATTTGTTCTTTGAACTCTTTTAACATTAAATAGCATTCATTTTATATAAATATATAATTTTACATACATTTATTGCTGTAATTCTTTGTAGTATGCATTTCTAAAATTTATTTCTCAGACTCATGTGTTTCCTCTTCTACTTTTACTATTTCATATCTTTTATTTTATGTATCTTTGTGTTTGTATTTGTTTTCTTTAGACATGCTGTGTATCAGTTAAATGCATGATGATAATGTATCCTGGGGAGAGAATAGCAGAAAAGGCAGAGTGAAGACAGTGGAGCCAGGTGGCCTGAGTTTGAGAATCTTGGTTCCACCACTTACTAGCTACATGGCTTTTGATAAGTCACTTGGCCTTCCTTCATAGAAAAAAAAAAAAAGGAAGAAAGAAAATAGGAGTACTTATCCCTGATGATTGTTTTGAATATTAACAAAGATAATACATGTAATATATGCAGTATAAATAAAGCACTTAAGGGGCTTGAGAAAAAATGTTAGTACATGTGCAGTTATTCTTACTCTTTCTCTTTGGGACATTTTAAAGTATTATAGATTAAAAAAATGTATGAGAAAGGGGAAATGATTAAACCTGATTATTTCCATTCAGGGGACATTAAGTAGTTTTCTAAATCTTCTATTTAGAAGACTCAAGGTGACTTATGCCAATCAGTACCAGCGCAAAGAAGCAAGGAGCACATTGCTTGTCCTAGGATGGACTTAGAGGGTAACACTCTGGAAGAGACAATCAGCCATCTGGTGTCATGTTATTACTCCGGTGAAGCTTTGTTCCTGTCCACCTCCTTTGTGCTGTTACTGTCAGCACGTGTAGGCTCTGCCATGATTTGTTTCTGAAAAGGTGAGATTGAAGTCTGATGAGCCTATCAAAGAGCAGGTCCCTGTGGCTAATATTGGTGATAGATTTTTGCAATATGGCTGCACGCAACTTTAATACTCTATGTTAGGAATCTTCTAAATCTCCTTGATGATAATTTAACAAACGTCTCACATGCATCTCAAGGAATTAATCAGCAAAGCTATTCTCTCTTTTGGATGCTAGGCCCCAAAATAAACAGGCCTCAGAATAAACAGTTTGAGACACATCAAAAACCAACATTTTCAAGTTTTCTCACTCTTGTTTTAGTGTATGGATCACTGTGAATCTCTAGCTTGCCAATAATTAATAGATGACAATTATGCTGCTTTCCACATACCATTTCCTGTTAATCTTGGCTGGTCATGCAACTTGTACGAGGACTCATTTTAAATCATAGCGATAAATCCTAATTAGTGAAATGTGCATGCAAATTTCTCAACATATTGTACTGTGAAATGCTGGATTAACAAATGCATATTTATGTAATCCTCATCGGTGATGAGATTTGGTTTGAGAGGTGAGCAATTTTAATTTAAGCAGTGTTTTTTTTTTCTCACTTTTGGAACTCGAGAGTTTATATTTTAGTTATTTATTAAACCATGAATAGCGTAAACTGTCATTGATATGCTATAATATCAAGAGAAAGCTAAGAAAGTCAAAATCATTGAAGACACAATGTGGCAGATTTTGATAACAGGGAATATGTAGTGCACTGTTACAAAAACCAGATCTTGGAAGAATATCTGCTTGGTGATAGTCATGGCATTCTCCATTTTCCATTGAGAAAGCTCATTTGCTCCATCGGAGAGCTTCTTATATCCTTAAATGATATACGTGTGTGGGAAAATACCAGAAGAATTTTTTTTGAGAAATGGGGCATATTTTTACCCCAAACTGGTTGGGTTTTGCTTTAAAGCTTACCAAATCACTATCATTCTAAGGCTATTCATATTGGTAATTACCTGGTATTTTTATTTGATTACTCTTACTAATTAAGAATTGGGTAAATAATGTGGGACAAGACATAATATCTATGTTGTACACTTTTCTGTGAATATATTTTATAAGACCTTATGCAAATGGTAGGTTTTCTCAGGTGTAGCAGGTACCATGGTCATGACAATTCCAGGAATAGATTGGAATACCTTTTTGTTCTTGTGTTGTTAAGGAGAACAACTAAATTAAAGAAGCTGAGAGAAGAAAGTAAGACAAATATATATTTATAAAGCTTGCTACATTAACCTTCTTATTTACTATTTCTGGGTCTCTTCCTTTCTTCTTACGGCTTTGAGTTATCATACTGTGTCATTTTCTTATCCCAATACAATTTTCTTCTTTCCTATTTTGTGCTGCTATTGTCAAATATGTTTCATTTCTATGTGTTATAGACCCCACAATGCAATTACATACATATTGTTTTGTGGAATTGCTTTTTAAGTTAGTTAAGAGAAGAAAAGGGAAGAAATGCGCAATTACATTGTCTTTTATAATTATCTACAGAAATACCTTTCTCGGCATTCTTTTTGTTTTATATGTGTGGATTTAAGTTACTGCTTGTTATCTGTTTTCTTCAGCCTGAAGACTTTCCTT
This sequence comes from Rhinopithecus bieti, assembly GCF_001698545.2. Classification (NCBI taxonomy): domain Eukaryota; kingdom Metazoa; phylum Chordata; class Mammalia; order Primates; family Cercopithecidae; genus Rhinopithecus; species Rhinopithecus bieti. Next base: position 2,402,990 of record NW_016805697.1, read on the forward strand.
TAGTATTTCTTCTAAGGTGAGTCTGTGAGCAACAGACTATCTCAGTTTTTGTGTATACGGAAGTGTATTTATTTTGCCTTCATTTGAAAAAATTGAGGTATAATTCAGAAGCTATAAAATTCTCTCCTTTAAAGCATGTTATATGGTTTTTACTAAATCCACAAAGTTGTGTAACCATCATCACTATCTAACTTCAGAACAGTTTAATTACCTCACAAAGAAACCCCATATCCATTAGCAATCATTATTCATTCCTCCCACCCCCTGACCTTTGGCATCCATTTTCTGTTTCTATGCATTTGCTTATTCTGGGCATTTCATATAAATAGAATCATATAATGTGTGGATTTTTGTCTGTCTACTTTCACTTGGCATAATGTTTTAAGGTTCACCCATGTTGTATTATGTATCAGTATTTCATTTCTTTTTATGACTAAATAGTCTATCTATGAATATATCATATTTTATTTACCTATTCATCAGTTTTTGGAGATTTGAGTTGTTTCCACTTTTTGGATATTTTGATTAATGCTGCTATAAACACATACACAGAAGTTTCGTGTAGATATGTTTTCAGTTCTCTTGCACATGTACCTAGGAGTGGAATTGCTGGGTCATATAGTAACTCAACGTTTAACTTTTTGAGGAACTGCCGAAGTAGTCTCTGTAATAACTGCACCATTTTACATTCCCACTAACAATGTATTGCTTTCAAATTCTTCATATCCTTTCCAAAATGTGTTATTTCCTCCTTTTTGAATATAGCCATTCTAATGGGTATGAAGTGGTGTCACTCTAGTTGTGGCTTTAAATATGTCATTTCATTGCCCTCTGGCTTTCAAGGTTTCTGATGAGAGGCCAGCTGTTAACCTTGTTCAGGTCCCCTTAACGTGATGTATCTTTTTTTTCCCTTGCTGCTTTCAAGATTTTCTCTTTGAATTTCAACATTTTGACTATGATGTGAGGATAACATCTCTTTGTATTTATTCTATATGAGGTTTGTTGAGCTTCTTGGATGTGTGGATTAATGATTGTCATCAAATTTAGAAAATTTTCAGACACGATTTCTTCAAATATATTTTCTGGTCTTTTTTCTTTCTCCTTTTTTTCCTGGAACTCCCACTATGCATATGTTGGTGTGTTAATGATATCCCACCTTTTTCTGAGGTCCTGTTCATGTTTCTATTTTTTTCTTTCTGTTTTTGAGATTGCATAGTCTCTATTGATTATCTTTGCTGTTTTTTTCTTCTGACAGCTCAAATCACTGTTAAGTCCCTCTAAGTTTTTTATGTTTGGTAATTTCACTTTTCAACTACAAAATTTTGTTTTATAATTTTATCTCTGTCATTTTTCTAATTTCTATCTCTTTGCCGATACTCTGTATTTGATGAGACACTGTCATCATACATTCCTTTAACTCTTTAAACATGGGTTTCTTTAGCTCTTTGAACATACTGATAGTAGTTGTCTTGAAGTCTTTGTCTGGTAAGTTAAACATCTAGGCCCCCTAAATAAGTTCCTTCCTATTGCCTGCATTCCCCTCACTGTATATGGATCCAGATTCCTGTTTCCTTACTGTTTTTTTGATAATTAGACATTTAAATTAATATATTGTAGCAACTCTGGAACTGATCTCTCACTGCTTGGAGCTTATCGTTTGCTTCCTTGTTTGTTTAATGACTTGGCTGGATTGCTTTAATGAGATCTATTCCCCTGTAAGGTGCAGTCTATGATGTCCCTTCTGAGAGGGCACTGCCATGGACCCACAGTCTTTAATACTGATCACCAGAGGTGACTGTGGTTTTAACTAGGCTCTTTTTGACTATTTCTTTTCCCTTTCAGCTTTTGGTCTTTCTCTATTCATATCACATTCCTCTGTAGCCTCCACTAATTGCTAACTGATTACTCTATTTTTTTTTTTTTTTTTTGACAACATCCTATGTATGGCCTTAATTGTTCCATAGTTTGATACAATTAAAATTCAGCCCCTTGAAGGAGGCAGGTTGTTGCCAGTCTTTGAGGCTGGCTGCGATCCTCTCCTGAATAGAACCTCTATGCAACAGAGTAAGAGCTGAGAAGTGAACTAGATTTTCACTAGCTGTCCCACCTGTGTCCTCCGTGGAGCGATGGGGCTGTGTGTGTAGGAGGATGGAAGGAAGTAAGGGTTGGTATCACCTTTGGTTGTGGCCACAAGCTAGCATGGATCTTCTGTAACCCAGTGCCAGAGAGGGTGGAAACTGCTGACATTCATCATCTGCCACATGGTCTTTGCCTTAGGAAGCTGGTGGAGGTGGGAGCTGACACTTAGGTGCCACACCCACTGGAGCAACTCAGAACTGTGTAGGAAAGGGGGACTGCATTCTTCAACAGCTGTCCTGCCTGGGTCCTACCCAAAATGCAGGAGTTGATGTGACAAAAGTTGCCCCCCAGCTGTTGCCAACTGCTTGATAAAGGTCCTCTGTATAATGATATGTGGAAAGTGGGATCTCCTGATATTCATGGGCTGCTGAAACCATCCAGAATAGTAATTCCATCCCACAGAGCTGAGGAGGATAGGAACTTCCAGTTGGGTACCAAACCCACTGGGTCCACTGAAACTCTTCTGCAAGGGAGAGGTGTTGGTGGATGGATACAGTCTCTAGTTTGAATGTTGCAGCCTCCCACAGTTCTTACTGAGTTTCCAGAGATTTTTTTGAGTAAGGGATTTTCAATTTGTTGTAAGCTCTTTGATTAGTCTTTAGAGATTTTAAATAATTGTTTTTGCTAATTTTAACCAGCATACTTGATATCGCTCTAGTGGAGAGGTTTTACTGAACTATTCATAACATCATCTCAGAAATCCTGCCTCTCACAATTAAATTATATAATTATAAAACCCTGCTATGTATTTTAAAGCAATTTTGCTTATTGAATAATTTTCAGCTAATTAGCTCATTTCACCTCTACTAAGAACTGGCCCTTCAAAATCCCAAACTAGATGTTCTTACTTGGGACCAATTTATGAATGTGTTCAGATCACAGTACTCATGTCACCAAGATCATGACTAGTTATGTTTTAATTTGCTCCAGGGAACACAAAATCTATCCACTGGGCCATTCTACTGCCACTTTAAATCCCAATAAGATAAACGCTATTTTTAATGTCCTTATTCACGTGGGTATTTTATCTTTCCATTTTGAAAAAGACATCCAAACAATTTCTTCTTTCATATAATTATTATTTTTCTTGCCTTGGGAAGTGGTGGCTGGTCTCTCTGGTTATCCTGGGGGTGCTGCCTTGGCTACTCAAAGCTGACAGCTCAAGGTGAGCCAGGATCTGCACCCGAAGCAGCAGCAGTGTTTCAATATGCTGGAGCATCAGCCTCTACCAAGGGTGTGCTGGAGCCAACAGAGGAAGATGCCCAGTGAAGACTGGGATCTGGGTCCCAAAACCACCATTTTATTTCCAGTAGTCAAAGATGTAAGAGTATTTTCAATATGTTTATTTAAAAGGAACCCCCCCCACACCTATATTCCATCATTATTATTATAAATTATTATAAAAATTATTTCCGCTTCTGTGTGTTATTGTATTATTCTTGTCCATATGCAAATAATTCTTATATTACGGAAATCTTAATTTTAAAAAACTCTGTGATTTTAAATGTCATATCATTGATTTTAGATCCTTAGGCTTTTCAGGCTAGAAGTGGAGATGTAAAAAATTTGTTGCTCATCTTTAAAACATTTACTTTTCAAACTTTAGATAATATTTCAAAAATTAATTTTCATAGTTGGTAGAATTTTGGATCTGGAAGGAAAAGACCATCTATTTAATATTTATTGTTACAAAAGAGAAAACAGGGGCCCATATAAGTTACCTGACTTGCCTAAAGGGAAAAGTGACCAACGGCAGAATTAGGAGGATTTTTGTGACTCCTAGGTGCTTCCGTAAGTCTCACTATGTTCCCTTGGCTGGCCTCAAACTCCTGGGCTTAAGCGATCCTCCTGCCTCAGCCTCCTGAGCAGGTGGGACTACAGGCCTGCACCACCACCCTTGGCTTTTCCTTACATTTTTAACAACATGCTTTATACTAATAAACATCAGCAAATAGGGCTAAACAAGTTATTTAAATTATTTTTTCCCCACAACTGGCATAGAGCTCAAATAGTGACTTTTGGGCTTTAAACAGCTGAAAACCTAACTTGGCACACAGTAAGAATATAAAGATGATTTCTCTTTCCTGGAAATTTTAGGTTGTCTGGGATACAAACAAAAGGGCTGCCAGGTTGCCCAAAGCACATGCTGAAGCATGCCAAGGAAGGCTTCTGATTGGTCCCCGGCCTTCCAGGTCTCTGTGGGCCTCATTAATTTGATGTGCTTTGCTTCTATGACAATAGAACACTGGCCTAGTCAATTACTTGCACCTGCATTTCTCAGCTTGTCACACTCCCCCTCTCTTTTAGGGTCTGGAAATAACTGGGAGAGAAAAGCCTTGTTGAAAGAAGGCATCTCCAGGTTTGTTTTCTTCTTGCACCCGGTAAAAGAATGTGGATCTTCCCTCAAATAAGTAAAGGTGAATTTATTCACTTAAAACATAGAAACTGTTTTGATTGCAACATATGGAAACATCCAAGTTTTAAAAACAGTCAACTCTTTGGTACACGCTTATCTCATTAGTCTCTCCTTTTTAATGGAAAATTTCTTGTTTCCACATGTAAAGGTAAGCAATGCAGTTTCTTTATGCTTGAAAACATGAGACCACTAAATATTGCTAATTCCAATATTTTATTGCTAATTCCAATATTTTAAAGTAGCCATTGTATAGAACAGTTTTATTCCAGACTGACATGAACATTCTCATATTTCTTGTTTTTAAGACAATACAAATTGTAGTCCTTTCACTTTCCATATGGGGAAAGGGCTATATTAAAAATAAGAACCAGCAAAGCCAGACTTTCTACTCTAGTATTACTTGAAAGTCAAAAGCTCAGTTTCCTTCAGTCTTATAAAGGGGTTGATAACCTGTTATGTAAGTCACAAGCCTTATGTTGGCTCTATTTTAGTAAGACAATTTTCACTGTGAAAAGGTAAAGAATCTGCTATTAACTTAGTTTTTCTACCACATGCCAACAATTTGAAATGTAGAATTTTCTTCTTTTCTGATATTTCAGAAGTTCAATTCCTCTACCTGTTTTTAAAATTCTATTTTCTCTAATCTCCGTCACTTGGTATAATGATATTTATTGAGCTCACATTCAGGAAATTCTCACAGCAGCATTAAAAATGTTAAAATAATCTCCTTCCATTTTTGGGACAAGGAACTGATGCTGAAGAGCTTAAGGAACATGTGCAAAGTCTTATTGGGAACAAATGAGTTAGAACTTGAACCCAAGACTGACTCAAAGACCTCAGCTTCTGTCCATAGTGCTAAACAATCAATTCTAGTGCTTTCATCATCTCTGTAGCATCCTTTCTCCTAGCTTATAAACATGTGCCAGCGTCTCCTTCTTTAAACCAATAGCAGAGATTTATTTTCTAGATCCTACTCCTCAAGCCCATCTTTTTCCTTCCTTTCATTGTTCAATATCTTGAAAAATTAGGCTTTACACACAGACTCCACTTCTTTACCTCTCCATCACTCCCCAACTCACTACCACCTGGCTTTTGCCTCTACCATTGTAAAAACTCCTTTCATGAAGGTGAACAATTATTTAAGTGCTAACTCTTATAGCCTTTCCTTTAAACATTTTAAACTCGAAGTACAAGTGCACAGATTTAATTTTGATGAATTTTTACATATTTAAACACCACTCATACCAAGTTATAAAATATTTGCGGCACTCTAGAAGGCTCCCTTGTGCTTCTTGACAGTCTTATGCTTAACCCCACTCACAGGTGCCCCCATTCTGACTTCTATCACCACAGACTAAGCTTAAACTAATTTTGAATACTCTGTGCATAGAATCTGTACTTGTCTCCTTTTGTATCTGGTTTTATTTACTCAATCTTATGTCTAGTAGATTTATACAAACATCTATATGTAGTTTATTTTTAAAAATTTGCTGAGTAGTAGTCAAGATCTGAGTAAGTCACAGATTACTTATTCAGTTTACTCTTGACAGACATATGGTTTATTTTCAGGTTTTGCTATTATTAATAAAGCTGATGTGAACAATCTTGTACATGGCCTTTGGTAGATGTAGCACTCATTTTCTTGGGGCTTATACACAGGAGTAGAATTGTTGGCTCATAGACTAAGCATTTACTAAGTTCTGGTAGATTCTGTCAAATAGTTTTTGAAGGTGATTTCACCAATATATACCCTTACTGGCAATATATGAGGGTTTTAACTACTTTATATCTTCACCGTTACTTGATACCGTCCATCTTCTTTTAGGTGGTACTGTTTTTTAAAATTCCATATTCCAATTGTTCATTATTAGGATTAGAAATACAATTTATGTTTTGAAACATTTATTGAAATATAATTCACAAACCATACAATTCACCCTTTTAAAGTAGAAAGTTCCTATTCAAAATATGATAAAAGTATAATAAAATTCAAAGTATAACAAAAAGTTGTATAACCATCACCACAATCAGTTTTAGAACATTTTCATTACCCTAAGAGGCAACAGTCCCCAAGCCCCAATTCTCTGTCTCTATTGCCCTCCAGCTCTAGGAAACCACTAATCGGCTTTTTATCTCCAGATTTACTTGTTCTGGCTATTTAATATAGGAGGAATCAGACACCATGTGATCCTTTCTGATGGCTTCTTTCACTTAGCGTAATATTCTCAAGGTTCGTGCATGTTATAACATGTGTCAGTACTTCATTCTTTTTTATTGCCAAATAATATTCAATTTTATGTATGTACCACATTCTGTTAATTCATTCATTCATTCGTATACATTTGGGTCTTTTTCATTTTTGATCATTATGAATAATGCTGCTATGAACATTTGTGTATATATTATTGTGTGGACATATGTTCCCTTTCTCTTGCATATATACCTAGGAGTGGAATTGCTGGATCATGTGATAACCCTATATTTAGACTTCTGAGGAAATGCCAGACCCTTTTCCAAAGTGGTTTACCATTTTAAATTTCCTACAACAGGGTGTAAAGATTCTAATTTCTCCATATCATTGATAACACTTATTATTATCTTTTTATTATAGCTACCCTAGTGTGTATACAGTGATATCTTATTGTGATTGCATTTCCCTGATGGTTAAGGATATTGAGATTTTTTTCATGTGCATATTGGTCTTTTGTATATATGTATTGGGAAGTGTCTACTCAGATCCTTTGCCCACTTTTAGCTGGTTTGTCTTTTCATTATTAATTTATAACAGTTACTTATATTTTCTAGTTAAAAGTCCATATCTGATATATTATTTGCAAAACTTTTTTGGTATGCTTTGGGTTGTCTTTTCATTTTCCTGATAGTGTCTCTGAAGCACAAAAGTTTTCTGTTTCGATGAAATCCAATTTCTTTGGTTGCTTGTGCTTTTGGTGTCATATATAAGAAACCACTGCCTAATCCAGGTCCATGAGTATTTATGCCTCTATTTTTTTCCAAACAGTTACATAGCTTTAGTCCTTACATTCAGGACTTTGATCCATTTTGAATTTTTAAAAAATATATGTTGTTAGGTAAGGATTCAACTTCATTATTTTGCATCCAGTTGTCCCAGTGCCATTTGTTGAAACAGCTGTCTTCTTACCATCAAATTGTCTTGGCATTCTTGTAAAAAATAAATTCATCATAAATATGAGGATTTACTTCTAGACTTTCAATTCTATTCCACTGATTCACATGTCTATCCTCATTCAAGTACTATATTGTCTCAATTACTGTGACTTTGTAGAAAATATTGAAATCAGTAAGGATGAACCTTCCAACTTTGTTCTTTTTCAAGATTGTTTTGTTATTATGGGCTCCTCGAATTTCCAAATAAATTTTATTTATTTGGATAAGCTTGTCAACTTCTGCAACAAAGTCAGCTACTGGGATTTTGATAGAGATTGTGTTGAATCTGTAGATTTATTTGGGAAGTAATGCTATTTTGACAATATTAAGTCTTGCAATCCTTGAACGTGGGATGTCTTTCCATTTATTTAGGTCTTCTTTAATTACCTTCAACAATGCTTTGTAGTTCTCAGAGTATAAGTCATACACTTCTTTTTGTTAACTTTATTCATAAGGGTGTTTTTTTTGATGCTATTACAAATAAAACTGTTTCTTCATTTCATTAAATGTTACCATTTAGAAATATGATTAGTCAATGTACATTGATCTTCCTTCCTGCAATCTTGCTATCTTAGTCTGTGCTGCTACAAAAAATCTGAGACTGGGTAATTTATACAAACATTAATTTATTTCTTACAATTCTTAAGGCTGGGAACTCCAAGATCAAGATCAAGGATGCAGTTCTAGCATCTGGTGAGGGCCTAATCTCTGCTTCCAAAATGGCTTCTTGAATGCTGTGTCCTCACACGGCGAAAGGGACAGAAAGGCAAAAGAGAACAAACACCGTTTTCTTACATGGTAGTGGAAGAACAGAAAGGGATGACCACTAGTTTCCTCCAGTGCTTATAAGCTCCTCCTACAGGACTTAATAACCTTCAAAGGGTCCCACCTCTTAATACTATCACACTGACAACTTCACATTTCAGTACATGAAGCTGGGGGGACATTCAGATCATAACATTTGCTGCTTTTTTTTTTCTTAATTCTAATGGATTGTTAGTGGATTCCTTGGGAGTATGTAAAACTCTATTTGCATTCGGTCTGACTGCATATATTATATAACAGTACCCAAATTATATATATGTATCTACACACACACATATATATGCACACATATATGTATAGACACACATATATACATATATGTATATGTACAAAAATATATATGTATATATGTGTATGTATATATATACACACAAAAACACTTTTATTGAATAGAAGTGTTGAAAGCAGATATGCTTGTATTTTTTCTGATCTTAGAAGGGAAGTATCCAGGCTTTCGCCATTAAGTATTATGTTAGTTATGTGTTTTTTTGTAGATGTCCTTTATCAAGTTGAGGGCATTTCCTTCTATTCCTAGTGTATTTACTTTAAAAAGTCATGAAACAGTATGGAATTTTGTCAAACATTGCCTCTGTCTATTGTAATAATCATGTGGTTTTGTCTTTATTCTATTGATGGCATTTATTACATTAATTGATTTTGAAATCTTAACTCAACCTTGTATTCCTGGGATAAGTCCTACTGGGTCAGCAATTTACTTGTTATAGATCTATTCAGATTTTCTATTTCTTCTTGAGACAGTTTCTGTAATATGTGACTTTCTAACTATTTGTCCATTTCATCCAGATTATCTATGTTGCATACAGTTTTTTTAAAAAATGGGATTCCTGGCCGGGTGCGATGGCTCAAGCCTGTAATCTCAGCACTTTGGGAGGCCGAGGTGGGCGGATCACGAGGTCAGGAGATCAAGACCATCCTGGCTAACACAGTGAAACCCCGTCTCTACTAAAAACACAAAAAAGTATCCGGGCATGGTGGCGGGCACCTGTAGTCCCAGCTACTCGGGAGGCTGAGGCAGGAGAATGGTGTGAACCCGGGGGGTGGAGCTTTCAGTGAGCCGAGATCAGCCACTGCACTCCAGCCTGGGTGACAAAACGAGACTCCGTCTCAAAAAAA
>NW_016805697.1:2412930-2426482 GCF_001698545.2 Rhinopithecus bieti
AAAAAAAAAAAAAAAAAAAAAAGGATTCCCTTATGATCCTTCCTATTTCTGTAACGTCTGTAGTAATGTTTCATCATTCATTCCTGATTTTATAGTTTGAGTCTTCTTTCTGTTTTCCTTCATCAGTCTTGCTAAAGTTTTGTCAAATTGTTGATCTTTTCAAAGCTTCAACTTTCAGTTTCGTCTATTGTTTTCTATTCTTTCTATTCTTGATCTAATCTTATTATTTCTTTCAGTCTCCTTACTTTGGATATTGTTTGTTCCTCTTTTTCTGATTTGTTAAGGTGTAAGGTTAGGTTTTTTTTTAAGATCTTTGAGTAAGCGTTTGCAGCTGTAACATTTCCTTTAAGTACCTGCATTCGTTGAATCCAATAAGTTTTAGTATTTTGGGTTTTCATTTTCAGTTTTTCATAGTTTTAAACATTTTCCTTGTTATTTCCTCCTCAATATTTTTTGAATTTTTATTTCATCCCATTGTAGTTGGAGAACATACTTTGTGTGTTCAATCATGTGCAGTTTATTGATGTTTGTTTTATGCTCTCAATATGGTCTATCCTGGAGAATGTTTCATGTGTGCTTGATGAGAGCGTATGTTTTGTTTTGCGCAGTGCTCTATAGATGCCTCTTAGATCCAATTTTTGACATTTTCTATTTATATATTGATCTTCTACCTAGTTTTATTTATTGTTGAAAGTGGGGTATTGAAGTCTCCAACTAGTATTGTTGAATTATCTCTGTTTCTCTTTAATTCTATTGGTTTTGGGTCTCTGTTATTAGGTGAATACTTTTAATAATAATAATTATTTTCTGATGGATTTACCTCATTATCATTAAAATATCTTTCTTTTCTCTAACTACTATTATTATTTTAAATATTATTTTGTCCAGTATTATTAAAACTATTCCAGCAATTTTTTTTTCCCGCTTGCATGTTGTATATGTTTTTTGTCTTTTACTTCAAGCTGGTATGTCTTTGAATCTAAAATGTATGTTTTGTAGTCAACATATCATTAGATTATTTAAAAAATCAATGTTACCAATCTTTGACTTCTGATTAAATCTTTTTATATTTATCTGATTAGATCTATTTGTATTTAATGTATTTACTGATAAAGTAGGTTTTATGTCTGTCATTTTACTGTGTTTTCTATATGTTTTTTTTTTTTTTCTATTTCTCTATTTGTTCCCTCTGTTGTACAAATAGATATTTTCTAGTGGATATTTTAAATTATTATCTTTTGTTTCTCTTCCTATATATTTTCAGTTATTCTCTTAGTAGTTGCCCTGAGATGACAGTATCATAATTAAAATAATGTAGTTTGAATTAACAGTAACTTAATTTCAGTAGCACACCAACACTTTGTTCTAATTTACCACAGTTTTCTCTTTTGTCATTTGTAGTTTTATTGTCATACAAACTACATCTGTGTACATAATAAGAGCATCAACAGTGTTGTATAATTATTGCTTTATGCAGGTATCTTTTAAGATACATTAGAGAAGAGTTACATACAAAAGTACATTTATATCATATTTCAGAATACCTACATTTTTATCTTTATTGTTGCTTTGCGGGAATTTCTTTGTGTGAATTCAAGTTACTGTCTAGTGTCTTTTCATGTCAGCTTAAAGGACTGCCTACAGTATTTCTTGTAGTGTAGGTGTGCTAACAACAAATTATGTGTTTGTGTTTATCTTGGATCATGCAGTTTCTTCATTTCTGAAGGAGATAGTTTAGATGGATATAGCATCCTTGGTTGACAGTCTTTTAAAATTTTATTTTATTTATTGATATATAATAATTGTACATATTTTTGGGATAAATGTGATATTTTGATACTTATATGCCATGTATAATGACCAAATCAAGGTACTTGTATTATCTGTCACCTCAATGACAATCTTTTTATTTTAATACTTTAAAGATGTCATTCTGCTGTCTTCTGGCATACATGGTTTCTGATGAGAAGCCAACTATAAATGTTATTGAAGATCCCTTACACGTGATAAATTGTTTTTCTTTCTTGTTTTCTGTTTTTGACTATGGTGTATTTATCACTACCAATCACTATCAATTTGACTATAGTGTATTTAAGTGTAGGTCCCTTTGAGTTTATTCTACCAACATGTATTGAGCAATTTGAATATGTAAATTAATATTGTAACATTTAATTTTCAGCTCTTCATAATTTCTGTGTTAGTCACTTTGTATGAAATAATATTACAGAGTGAGGTAAATGATATTTACCTTGTAAAAGGAGCATATATTTTTTTAGGTGAGGCCACTGTTGTGTGGAATGAGTCAATCTAAAGTTTTTCACCTGAGTCTGGGCTTTTATCTGATTCATTTCACTACTTTTTCAAACATTGTAAGCAAGGATGGAATGAGGTACTTTGGTTTACCAGGCCTGGGACTTAAATTTTGGCAATATCTCAGAGATCTACCTTTGATTCACAGGCAAGTTGAGAGATCTCTTCTTGCTTTCCAACCTTGCTCTCTGTTTTTTGGGTTACTGCGTTCAATCTCACCCTCCTTTCTGAACTACCAGAGATCACTTTCTACTGCTGCTTTTCGCTTTCAGATATTTGGAAGGTGGAAACTCTACCCTCTGTGAAGGCTAATAATGCCTTGGTGTGGGCACTCTCAGCTGGCTTCTCCTCCAGTCTTTGGCATTTGAAAGCCTGGGTGACTTGGAACATTTTTAACTCTCTTGCCTGGCCCCTTCGTTGAATGAAAATCCCAAGTACCTACGGGTGACATTCTTTCAGCCATCTTACTCTGTCTCTCCCACTCCACTTTTGCCATATGACACTGATGGCTTGTGAGGAAGAGTTGGCAGGTGGTTGGAGACATGCTTTGTGGCTGGAACTCCTAAGAATTGCAGCCTTTCATACTACTACACATGCACCAATTAGAAATTCATTGTTTTTCTCCCTATCTCCTCCTCTTCTGCGGGGATAGCAACAGTCTTTTCTCTCTTCTGAAGGTTTTTCATTTTTTGGAGTTTGAGTCATTTGAGTTATTTTGGTTCCTTAGGTCTCTGATGTGTTTCTAAAAAAATCCATGATTTTGTAGCCTATGTGGCTTGTTATGTCATTCAGATGCAAGTAACAGTATCTTGTGATTTTCTGCATCCAAACTGGAAGTGAAATCATCCCTAGGATTTTAAGATACTATTTACTTTTCCCATCATAGAAGTCCTTTGAGCTTTGAGGTCTTTTTATCCCCATTTCATAGGTAAGGAAACATATCATGTTCAAAGTTCAATAATCTGTCCAGTGCTAGGTAGTCAATGAGTTTCAGTTTTCATTTAAATTGTATATATTTTTACTTTAAATTCATTTATTAATTTTCTCATTCACTATATCTTTTGGGGCCAAGAGAGAGGAAAGAATGATTCATACTTCAGAACTGAATTGAGAAAACCATCATTTGGTGTTGTATTGTCAGGTATTCTATTCCCAGGAAGGTAGATTTTAAAAAAGTCTATCTTAAAGTAAATTGGGAAGCATTCCATAAACTCTTCTGTTGCAAATCCTGATTGTGATCCAGTTTTGCTGCTTTTCTCGCCGGTTGGATAAGTGAACTTCAGAGCTTACCCAAGCCAGGTAGAGAGCAGCTGTTCTAGTGTCCATCACTCTGGTGCATACACTCTGAGGTGACTTATTAGCCCGTTAGCAGCTGCCTTAGTAGAAGTTTGAAAGAACCTGTGCTTCTCAACCCAAATGCCTGAGACCCAGAGAGAGAACACTTAACTACTGATACCTGAAGAATAAATTACTTCCAATTCTGCGGAAAAATTTCTCACAATAAAAATGAACGTAAATGTAAGAATACTCCTTAGGAATACGCATACACCTGAGGTCCCCCAAATTTTATATTTTGAGACTTCTAAGGCGATAATCCTTTGTTTGCTAAAGAAAATAATTAACACAAATGGGTGCCCTGTGTCATTTTTGAATTTTCAAAGTCTCATTTTTTGAGTTTGAGATTAATTTAAAAGAAACAAGCTGATGCATAGAGTTAAAGGCACCATGTCACCTGAAGTCATGTTTTAGTGTGTTTCTCCTTACCCCAGGCCTTCTCATATTTCCTCATATTTCCTTCTTTGTTGCTGCAACTGCATCTTGCTTTGGCTTTAAGCATCTCTATATGTTAACTCAAAAGGAAACATGGTTCTGTCCTGACTGACTCTTAGATAATTCTACAGTCTGTACGTTAGGAAGAAAATCTCATGAATAACCACTAAAGAACCTACTCATGTAACCAAATACCACCTCTTTCCCAAAATCCTATGGAAATAAAAAATTTTAAAAGACCAATATAGGAGTGAAGATTCTTTGTCTGTGTAGTCACAGTGATACTTTTAAAGTGCAGATAGTGGAGATCTGAATAGACAGTTCCCCTGCTAGCAAATGCTTCAGTGGCTCTCCACTGACCTGAAGAATCAATCCTCCCTTTCCATTTCATTTATATGATTCTTCGTGGTCTGGAATGGCTTACTCCTTAAGTCAGACTGTAGGCTCTATCCTCACTGTGCTTCTCATCCATCATGGTTTTGCTCACCATACTGGTGACAGCACAATTACCGATTTGATCTGTTATCCTCTGAAACTTTTCTCCTGCATTTCATAAGATTGACTCCCCTCTGCTTTTGGAAGCGCTCTACTCCCTTCGCTTCTATGACAATGGTTTCTTCTTGTCATTCGGTCTCAGTTTCAATTTTGGACACGTTAATTTTGAAATGCATATGAGAGAGCCAAGCAGGGATCATTAGTATCCAAGGCATTTGGATATGTGGGTCTGGAGATCCTCCTGGCTCCTCTTTTGAATTATCCTTCAACTGAGGTCCTAACATCTCAGTCCTGGGTCCTCCTCTTTGCGTCTCTGTTCTCCTTTCATATTTCCTTCTCCTTCTCCCTGCTCTCTTTTATTCTCTTTGGCAATGACTTTTAAAATCTATGACAATTCTCACGCTTAAATCTCTAGCTAGTACTTCTCTGTGAGCTACAGACTTTCATACACAAGCTGTTCGGAAGCATGTGTGTTTCTCAACCAAAATATGAGCTCCCTAGGAACACGGCCTTAGCTTTCTTGTCCGTTATTATATCTCTATTACCTAGCAAGAGTGCTTGGGGCTCAATATATGCTAAAAAATATTCAGACAAATAGATATTAAATTTTATCAGTCTATTAGGCGTATGAAGTCTTTTCAGACTCCTTTAAGTGAAGGCTATCAATTTTCCATTCCCTAGTGGATGTGTGGTTTGATGTGTCGATGATGCAGTGCGAAAATTTATGTACAAACCAAGCCTTGAGGTCACAAGTGAAAGGGGGCTCATTTTGTGGGTGCTTATAAAGACAAGATAGCAAATATGCCATTAAATTTAATTCAACTTACTGAATTCTATCAATACAATTTTATTTGTTCATTCTTTGTCAATGAATATATGAAATGTTTCTACTTTTCTGTCATCAAGAATTTGGATCCTATTCAAATTACTAACAATGTCAAATTAAATACAAATGTTATGAAGATATAGGGTCATGTGATTACAATGATCCTGTAGATTCCTTTGGGTAGTATGGACATTTTAACAATATTGATTCTTCAAATCCATAAACATGGAAAATTTTTCCAGTTTTTGGTGTCCTCTTTAATTTCTTTCTTCGGTGTTTTATGGTTTTCATTATAGAGATCTTTCACTTCTTTGGTTAATTCCTAAGTATTTAATTTTATATGTGGCTATTGTAAATTAGATTACTTTTTTTTTTTTTTGACAGAGTCTTACTGTGTTGCCCAGGCTGGAGTGCAGTAGCGTGGTCTCGGCTCACTGCAACCTCTGCCTCCTGGTTTCGAGTAATTATCCTGCCTCAGCCTCCCAAGTAGCTGTGATTACAGGCAAGTGCCACCATGCCTGGCCTGATATTACTTTTAAAATTTCTTGTTTTAGATTGGTCACTCTTGGCATATAGAAATGCTACTAATTTCGTATTCAAAAGTTGTTGATTTTGTATCCTGCAACTTTACTGATTTTGTTTAAGAGTTCTAACAGTTTTTGATACTCTTTAGGTTTTTCTAAGAGATTATATAATCTGAAATTGAGACTAATTTGATGTCTTCCATTTCAATCTGAATGCACTTTATTTCTTTCTTTTGTCTGATTGCTCTAGCTAGGACTTCCAGTACTATGCTGAATACTAGTGGTGAAAGTGGGCATCCTTACTGTGTTCCAGAATGTAGAGCAAAGTCTTTTAGTTTCCCACCCCCCATTCAGTATAACACTAGCTGTGGGTCTGTCATATATGGCTTTCATTATGTTTCTTATATACCTAGTTTTTTAAAGGTTTTATTATCTATCATGAATGGATGTTGAATTTCATCAAATGCTTTTCATTGATCAGCATTTGATAAATATACTGTTGAATTTGGTTTGCTAGTATTTTGCTGAGGATTTTTGCATCAATATTCATCAGAGATATTGGTCAGTAGTTTCCTTTTTTCATGTGCCTTTGTCTGGTTTTGGTATCAGGATAATACTGGCCTCATAGAAGAAGTTTGAAAACATTCCCTCCTCTATTTTTCGTAATAGTTTGAGTAGGATTGCTATTAGTTCTTTAAACGTTTGGTAGAATTCAGCGGTGAAGCCATCAGGTCCTGGACTTTGCTTTACTAGAAGACTTTTTATTATGACTTTGATCTCGTTTCTAGATGTTGGTCTGTTTAGGTTTTGGCTTTCTTCATGGTCCAATCTTGGTAAGTTGTACATGTCTAGGGATTTGTCCATTTCTTCTAGATTTTTCGATTTATTGTCATATGGTTGTTCATAGTAGCTACTGATGATTCTTGAATTTTTGCAGTATCATTTGTAACGTCTCCTTTTTGTTTCTGATTTTATTTATTTGTATCTTCCTTTCTATCTTAGTCTGGCTAAAGATTTGTCAATTTTGCTTAACTTTTCAAAACAACTTTTGTGTTTCATTGATCTTTTGTATTTTTTAATTTCAATTTTGTTTACTTCTGCTCTGATATTTCTTATTTCTTTTCTACTAATTTTGAGTTTCTTTTGCTCTTGCTTTTCTAGTTCATTAAGATTCATCGTTACACTGTTTATTTGAAGTTTTCTGCTTTTAAATGTAGGCACTTGTAGCTATTAGTACTGCTTCTGCTGTACCCCATAGGTTTTGGTGGGTCGTGTATCCATTATCATTTGTTTCAAGACATTTTTGAATTTTCTTCTTAATTTCTTCATTGACCCCCGGTCATTCAGGAAGTTATTATTTAATTTCTATACATTTATTTAGTTTCCAAAATTCCTCATGATGTTAATTTCCAATTTTGTTCCATTGTTGTAGGAGAAGATACTTTATATTATCTGAATGTTTTAAAATGTTTTAAGACTTGTATTGTGACCTAACATATGGCTTATCCTTGAGAATGATACATATGCTCAGGAAAAGAATGTGTACTCTGTAGCCATTGGATGAAATGTTCTGTAAATATCTATTAGATCCACTCGATCTGTAGTACAGATTACATCTGATGTTGCTTTGTTGATTTTCTGTCTGGAAGATCTGTCCAGTGCTGAAAGTGGGGTGTTGAACTATCCATCTATTATTGTATTGGGGGATCTCTCCCTTTAGTTCTAATAATATTTGCTTTATATATCTGGGTGCTCTAGTGTTGGGTGCATATATATTTATAATTGTTATATTTGTTTGCAGAATTGACCCCTTTATTATTACATAGTGAGTTTCTTTGTCTCTTCTTACAGTTTTTGTCTTGAAATTCATTTTGTCTGAAATAAGTATAACTACTCATAGCTACTTTTGCTCTTTTTTGGTTTCCACTGGCATGGAATATCTTTTTCCATCCCTTTATGTTCAGTCCAAGTGTGTTTTTATAAGTGAAGTGTGTTTTTTATGTAGGCAACAGATCTCTGAGTCTTTTTTTTTTTTTTTTTATCCGTTCAGCCATTCTGTGTCTTTTGAATGGTGAGTTTAGTCAATTTACATTCAATGTTATTTTTGATAAGTAAGGACTTACTCATGATATTTTGTTATTTGTTTTCTGGTTATTTTGTGGTCTTCTCTTCCTTTGTTCTTTCTTTTCTGTCTTCCTTTAGTGAAGTTGATTTTTTTTCTGGTAATACAGCAATATAATTTACCTCACTTTTTATTTTTGTGTATCTGTTATAAGATCTTAGGTTTGAGGTTACCATGAGGTTTGCAAATATTATCTTATAACCCATTATTTTAACCTGAATAACTACTTAACATTGTTTGTATAAATGAACAAACAAACATGTAAAAAGAAAACTAATAAGAACTGTACCTTAACTTCGTACCCTCACTTTTAACTTTTGTTTCTATTTTATCTTATTTTGCTATGCCTTTAAAAGTCCTTGTAGTGATTATTTTTGATTGGTTCATCATCTAGTCTTTTTCCTTAGGATAAGAGTAGTTAACACACCACAGTTACTGTGTTATAATAGTCTGTGTTTTCTGTGTACTTACTATGACCAGTGAGTTTTATACCTTCAGGCGATTACTTACTGCTCATTAACATCCTTTTCTTTCTGATTGAAGTATTTCCTTTAGCATTTCTTGTAGGACAGGTTTAGTGTTGAAATCCCTCCGCTTTCGTTTGTCTGGAAAAGCCTTTATCCTTCATGTTTGAAGGATATTTTCACTGGATATACTATTCCAGGGTTAAAATTCAAATTTCAGCACTTTGAATATGTCATGCCACTCTCTGCTGGCCTGTAAGTTTTCCACTGAAAAACCTTCTGCCAGACGTATTGGGGCTCCATTATATATTATTTGTTTCTCTTCTCTTGCTGCTTTTAGGATCTCCTTTTTTTTTTTAATCCTTGATCTTTGGAAGTTTGATTATGAAATGTTTTAAGGTAGTCTTCTTGGGTTAAATCTGCTTAGTGTCCTATAACTTTCTGGTATTTGGATATCTCTTTCTGTAGGTTTGGGAAGTTCTCTGTTATCCCTTTGAATAAACTTTCTACCCCTGTATCTTTCTCAACTTCCTCTTTAAGGTCAATAACTCTTAGATCTGCCCTTCTGAGGCCATTTTCTAGATCCTGTAGGTTGCTTCATTTTTTAAAATTCTTTTTTCTTTTGTTTCCTCTGACTGTATTTTCAAATAGCCTGTCTTCAAGCTCACTAATTCTTTCTTCTGCTTGATCCATTCTGATATTAACAGACTATGATGCATTATTCAGTATGCCAATTTCATTATTCAATTTCAGCATTTCTGCTTAATTTTTAATAATTATTTAATTCTCTTTGTTACATTAATTTGATAGAATTCTGAATTCCTTCTCTGTGTTATCTTGAATTTCTTTGAGTTTCCTCAAAACAACTATTTTGAATTCTCTATCTGAAAGGTCACATAACTCTGATTCTCCAGCATTGGACCCTGGTGCCTTATTTAGTTCATTTGGGAAGGTCATGTTTTCTTGGATGGTGTTGATGCTAGCAGATGTTTTTTGGTGTCTGGGTATTGAAGAGTTAGGTATTTATTGTCATCTTCACTGTCTGGGCTTGGTTGTACCTGTCCTTCTCGGGAAGGCTTTCCAGATGTTTGAAAGAACTTGGGTATTGTGATCTAAGTTGTATCTGCTTTAGAGGACACACAAAGCCCAGGATGCTATGACTCTTGCAGACTCATAGAAGTCCCGCTTGATGATCTTAGATAAGATCCAGGAGAATTCTCTGGATTACCAGGCAGAGACTCTTGTTCTCTTTCCTTATTTTCTTCCAAACAGAATCTCTCTGTGTGTTCTGAGCCACCTAAAGCTGGGGGTGGAGTGACACAAATCCTCTGTGGCCACTACCACTATGATTGCACTAGGTGAGGCCTGAAGCCAGCACAGCACTGGGTCTTACTCAAGTCCTGCTGTAACCACTCCCTGGCTATTGCCTATGTTCATTCAAAGTTCTGAGGCTTTGTAATCAGCAGATGGCAAAGCCGGCCAGGCCTGTATCCTTCCATGCAGGTGGCAAGTTCCTCCTGGTTCTGGTTGGGTTTAGAGGTGCTCTCTGAGAGCCAGGAACTAGAATAAAAAGCATTAAAAGTCTTCCTGGTGTTCTGTTCTACTGCAGCTGAGCTGGCATTCATACAACAAGACACAGTTCTTCCCCCTCTTCTCTCCTTTCCAAAGACAGAGGAGCCTTACCGCAAAGCCACCACCACCACAGGCCATGGAGATTACTACCAGGCTACCACCAATGTTCCCTTAAGGCCCAAGCACTCTTCAGTCAGCTTGTGGTGAATGCTGCCTGGCCTGGAACTCATTCTTCAGAGCAGTAGGCTCCTCTCTGGCCCAGGGCAGGTCCAGAAATGCCATCCAAGAGTCAAGTCCTGGAATTGGGGGCCCCAAGTGCCTGCTTGGTTCTCTATACACCTGTGGCTGAGCTGGTACCTAAGGTCCACAGCTTGGGAAAGACAAAGTCTTCTTTACATTTCTCTCTGCTTTTCCCAAGCAGAAGGAGTTTCTCCCTGTAGCCACCACAGCTGGTAATATGCTGAGTCTTACCTAAAGCCATCAATTCTTTGGGGCTTACCCAAGACCCTCAATATAGTATCTGGGTATCACTGCTGGTTATTCACTGCCCAAGGGCTCTTCAGTTAGCAGGTGATGAATGTTGCCAGGACTGGATCCTTCCCTTCAAGGTGGCAGGTTCCTTTCTGTCCCAGGGTGTGTCTAGAAATGTCTGGCAGCTAGGGCCAGCAATGGGGGCCTCACAACTCTGACTGGTACCCTATCCTGCTGAGGCTGAGCTGGTATCCAAGATGCAAGACAAAGTCCTTACCACTCTTCTGTCTCCTCTTGTCAGGCAGATGGAAAGTGTCTCTTTTGGAGCTGTGAGCTGTGCAGCCTGGGGCTATAAAAGGGGTGATGCCGACACTCCTGTAGCCACCGTAGTTGGTGTTTCAGTAGGTCACATGTCCCCCCAGTCCACTGTCTCTGGGCCCAGTTTAGCACTAGGATTTACCTATGAGTTGGAATCCTTATGACTCAGACTGCCTTTCAAGTTTACTAAGAAACCTCAAACAATTTAGTCCTAGGTGGTGAGGTTTGTGAGAACTCAAGTTCTGAATGCTGGGATAGGTGATTCTCCTCTGGCTAGGGCTGTTTTAAACATTCTTTCTGTGGGCAGGCATCAGTTGAGTTTGGTCTTGTTTTCCTTTCTGTAGGAACACAACAGTGAAGTGGTGTTGTTCATCTGGGGTAATACCCAAGATTCATTGTCCCACGCCAAAGAAATCAAGGATGCAGACACACAAGGAGTGAGGTTAAGAGCTGAGCTTTAGTAGGTGAAAGAAAGAGAAAAGCTCTCTTCTGCAGAGAGAGGGGTCTGGAGCAGGTCTTCTGGTCTGTGGTGACGTGGAGGAAGTTTTATAGATGAGCCTGAGGAGGCAGTGTCTGATTTACACAGGACACAAAAGATTGGTCAGATCAGGTGTGCCATTTGCATAACATGGGAAGAGGCTGGCCACCCCACTCAAATATTTTATTAGGCAGATGGGTTCTATACCTTGCTGGCACCATGTTGCCTGCTTTTTTACTGTACATGTGGTGACAAAGAAAAGGGAAGATACAGTCTCCATGTTGAACATGCCTGGCCCTCAGGTAGCCCTTTTCTATTGGCACAGCTGCCGACAGTCACCCGTGCAAGCTTCCAGATTGTTTATGTCCACAGCTCAATTTTTCAGGATGCTCTTTGTTAGAAAAGAAATGATTTGGGGCTTTTTTTTTGTTAAAAGGAAAATTCTGCTGAGGACTCTATTGCCCTTACTATCTGCCTAAATAATTTCTTTCTGTCTCCTGCATCAACAGCACTGAGTTCAGTGCCTTACAATTGCTGTGCTCTCCCTCCCTGTGCACCCAGAGATGCTCTCTGTACCAAGCTGCCACTGCTGGGGGTGGGGAAGGGGTGGCATTGGCAAGTTAGGACTGTTTTCGCTATCTTTTCAGTACCTCTTTCAGCAATATGGAGTTAAAACTAGGTATAATGAGGGCTCACCTGATTTTTGGTTCTTATGCAGGTGTTTTTTTCTGTGTAGATTGTTGTTAAATTGGTGTCCTTGAGGGTGTATGATCAGTGGAGCCTTCTATTCTACCATCTTGCTCTGCCTCCAATCCTTGTATTATTATTATTATTTTTATTATACTTTAAGTTCTAGGGCACATGTGCACAAAGTGCAGGTTTGATACATAGGTATATATGTGCCATGTTGGTGTGCTGCACCCATCAACTCATCGGTTACGTTAGGTATTTCTCCTAATGCTATCCCTCCCGCAGGCCCCCTGACAAGCCCTGGTGTGTGATGTTCCCCTACCTGTGTCCAAGTGATCTCATTGTTCATCACCTATGAGTGAGAACATGTGGTGTTTGGTTTTCTGTCCTTGTGGTAGTTTACTGAGGATCATGGTTTCCAGTTTCATCCATGTCCCTGCAAAGGACATAAACTCATCCTTTTTTATGGTTGCATAGTATTCCATGGTGTATATGTGCCACATTTTCTTAATCGAGTCTATCATTGATGGACATTTTGGTTGCTCCAAGTCTTTGCTATTGTGAATAGTGTCACAATAAACATTCATGTGCATGTGTCTTTATAGTAGCATGATTTATAATCCTTTGGGTATATACCTAGTAATGGGATGGCTAGGTCAAATGGTATTTCTAGTTCTAGATCCTTAAGGAATTGCCACACTGTCTTCCACAGTGGTTGAATGAATTTACACTCCCACCAACAGTGTAAAAGCATTCCAATTTCTCCACATCCTCTCCAGCATCTGTTGCTTCCTGACTTTTTAATGATTGTCATTCTAACTCACGTGAGATGGTATCTCATTGTGATTTTGATTTGCATTTCTCTGATGATCAATGAGGATGAGCATTTTTTCATGTGTCTGTTGGCTGCATAAATGTCTTCTTTTGAGAAGTGTCTGTTCATATCTTTTGCCAACTTTTTGATGGGGTTGTTTGCTTTTTTTCTTGTAAATTTGTTTGAGTTCTTTGTAGATTCTGGATATTAGCCCTTTGTCAGATGGGTAGATTGCAAAAATTTTCTCCCGTTCTTTAGGTTGCCTGTTCACTCTGATGGTAGTTTCTTTTGCCATGCAGAAGCTCTTCAGTTTAATTAGATCCCATTTGTCTATTTTGGCTTTTGTTGCCATGGCTTTTGGTGTTTTAGACATGAAGTCCTTGCCCATGCCTATATCCTGAATGGTATTGCCTAGGTTTTCTTCTAGAGTTTTTATGGTTTTAGGTCTAACATTTAGGCCTTTAATGCATCTTGAATTAATTTTTGTGTAAAGTGTAAGGAAATGATCCAGTTTCAGCTTTCTACATATGGCTAGCCAGTTTTCCCAGCACCATTTATTAAATAGGGAATCCTTTCCCCATTTCTTGTTATTGTCAGGTCTGTCAAAGATCAGGTGGTTGTAGATGTGTGGCATTATTTCTGAGGCCTCTGTTCTGTTCCATTGGTCTATATATCTTTTTTGGTACCAGTACCATGCT
>NW_016805697.1:2427763-2443209 GCF_001698545.2 Rhinopithecus bieti
AAAACAGGGGTTGCAGTCCTAGTCTCTGATAAAACAGACTTTAAACCAACAAAGATCAAAAGAGACAAAGAAGGCCATTACATAATGGTAAAGGGATCAATTCAACAAGAAGAGCTAACTATACTAAATATATATGCACCCAATACAGGAGCACCCAGATTCATAAAGCAAGTCCTTAGAGACTTACAAAGAGACATAGATTCCCACAGAATAATAATGGGAGACTTTAAGGCCCCCCTGTCAATATTAGACAGATCAATGAGACAGAAGGTTAACAAGGATATCCAGGACCTGAACTCAGCTCTGCAACAAGCAGACCTAGTAGACATCTACAGAACTCTCCACCCCAAATCAACAGAATATACATTCTTCTCAGTCCTTGTATTATTCTGTTCATACTTTGTTTTAGAGTTTGATATAAAAGCTCTCAGCCATGACTTCCTTTGAAGCAGAATAAATTAATGAAATTATCTTTACCCTGACTTTCTTATTACCTCTGTATCATCTCCTAGTTATTGTCTGTAAACTAAACATTTTTAACTTATAAGTCACAGTGTAGGTTTGATTTAATTCTCTGACAACTATCTGAAAATAAAATGTCTTTTGATCTTGTGCCACCTTAATTACCTATATCTTCCAAATAATATTTGGTTCTGTTTGCTACATTCATTTAAGAATATTCTGATTTTTTTCTGGCCCCCTCAATGATGAACTCTTTTATCATTTATGCTCATAATATTGAGAATGACCTTTCACAGACATAGAAAAAGACATTTGATTAGGGCCAGGTTCTATTGTCAGGTTTGTACATGGCTCCCATGTAGTTTTATGTGAAGGACTCCATTTGAAACTTTTTATTTCACTCTACTTCCTAATGGAAATCTACTAACTTCTTAAGGTGCTAAAAAGTATCCACATTTAATTAACTTTTTTT
This sequence comes from Rhinopithecus bieti, assembly GCF_001698545.2. Lineage (NCBI taxonomy): Eukaryota > Metazoa > Chordata > Mammalia > Primates > Cercopithecidae > Rhinopithecus > Rhinopithecus bieti. Next base: position 2,428,698 of record NW_016805697.1, read on the forward strand.
TGGTTTTAATAGGGCGAAGTTTATTTGTATTTTACTCTTCTTGAAAAGGTACATAAATCTTATAAAATCTCATATAGTGTATCAGTAAGTTTTAGCAACCTTCAAAGGATTTTTCTAAAAAAATAGGAATTGTGGTAAGTGACAAAACTGGAACATTTGACACTTCAGCAGGGGTCAGAATGTTCAACCCTAAAAGTGGTTCTCTCCTCTTTAAAAGATCTTAAATCCCAAACTTAGTTCTTTCTAAGTATTTTCCAATTTAATGTAACTAGGTAAAGAGGAAGAAAAACTCATTTTCTATCCACTCCACACTTCTGTCACTATATGTGTGCGTTTTCTACACCAGTCCTCCAGTTCTCCTGCAGGTACCTTCTGAGTGTCCTACAGTTTAACTCTGTGCTGACACAGACCCCACAGTTTATGGGCTTGGTACCACAAGACTGCCCTCTTCCCCCATTTCAGATGCCAACTGCAAACTCAGATAGTCTCCTGTGCTTCTGATTGGCTGTAAGTCAGAAGTTCCCAAGATCTCCCGCCTCAGGTTCCATAATTTAATAGAATGACTCACAGAACTCAGGAAAACAGTTTGCTTTGTACTTTACCAATTTATTATAAAGAGATATAATGGAGGAACATCCAGATGAAAGAGATGCATAGGGCAAGGTATGGGGGAAGGAGCAAAGCTGTCATCCTGCTCTGGGTGCACCAACCTCTCAGCACCTCCTCGTGTTCACCAAACAGCTCTCTGAACCCTGTGCTTTTTTAAAAAAATTAACAAATAAAATTGTATATATTGATCACATACAACATGATGTTTCGAGATATATCTCAAATATGTATATCTCGATATATATATGTATATACCTCTGAATAACATCTCCCCTAATTAGCTATATATATTAAATTCTATATATTATATATATTCAAATTAGTCTGTCTAACTGATATTTTGTAACCTCTGAATAACATCTCCCCTGATTAGCTATATATTCAGGAGATCTGTTGTACATTATGGTGACTATAGTTAGTAACAACATAGTGTGTTCTTGAAAAATGCTACCAGAATAGATTTGAAGTGTCCTTTTGGGTTTTTTTGGAGGCATCATTACCTAAGCATGATTGACTAAATCATCAGTCATTGGTAATGAAACCACTCTCTAGCTCTTCTCCCTGCCCTGGAGGCTGGAGAGGGAGATGAAAGTTTCAACCTTCTTAACCCAACCCTGGCAGTCAGGCCCTTATCCTTAGGAGCTTTCCAAAAATTACCTCAGTGACAAAAACTCTGGTGTGGTTGAAAGGGGCTTGATATGAATAACAAAAGGTGCTCCTTTCACTTTTATGGCACTTAATCATTTAGGGATTTTAGGAAATCTGGCCAGGAACCAGGCACAAAGACCAAGTATACATACATATATTTTATTACATTACAACATCATACTAGCTTCAAATAATTACCAAATCACAGATAAATCATAGACAGTTAGTTTATTTCAACAAATAAGCCCTTGCCTTAAGCAAAGGTAATACCAGTAACTGTATCAGGAACAGGACATTTCCTATTTGTCAAATTTATAAATGTAACTTTCGTACGTTTCTCAACACTGGCCAGCAAGCAATTTAGTTCACATTTGCTTTGATTTATATCCTCAGGGAAAGCATGCTGCTTCTTCAAAGACTCCAATTTCAGATGACAAAATACATGGAAGCTGAGATGGAGCTTCTGGAGTTTTAGATAAACCATTGTAGCTCAGTCAGAGGTCCAATTACGATGATACCCACACAGCCCTGTCCTCCCACAGCCTACATCCAATCATCTGAGGAAGCTGAGTGGCACTGCTTTTATTCACCACAGATGCTACAGAATCAGCAGGTGAGAGACAATAGCACCCCCAGCTTCAAATACTACAACGATCTGTTCTATCTTTGGACATTTTATTTTTGGGCTTGAAAAGCAACAAATGCATTCCATACTTCAATGGTATATCTAAAGCAATCGACTTTTATTGTGGTATATAGTTACCTGTTTCATTCATGAGGGACCATTTCTCTTTGTTTATACCTTTTGGAAGCAGCATCCCTCAGAACATTAGCATGCCCTGGTTTGGTTTGAAATTCTACCTCAGCAGCTTTCATTGGAGCCAGGGCAAAGTCAGTAAAATAAAATTCTTCTACACTGAGAGAGGGAGTAAAATAAAATTATGTGCATCAGAGATAGACATTTTCTCTAAACATGCTGCAGTAAAAGTCTTCAAGGGCTTATTTTATTTTATTTTTTTTGAGACTCAGTCTCGCTGTCTTGCCCAGGCTAGACTGCAGTGGCATGATCTCAGCTCACTGCAACCTCTGCCTCCTGGGTTCAAGTGATTCTCCTGCATCAGCCTCCTGAGTAGCTGAGATTACAGGCACCAGACACGATGCCTGGCTAATTTTTGTATTTTTAGTAGAAACAGGGTTTCACCATGTTGGCCAGGTTGGTCTAGAATTCCTGACCTCAAGTGATCAACCTGCCTCAGCCTCTCAAAGTGTTGTGATTACAGGCATGGGCCACCGCTCCAGACTTCAAGGGCTTTTCTTTTTTTGAGACAGAGTCTTGCTCTGTCACCCAGGCTGGAGTGCAGTGGCGCGATCTCGGCTCACTGCAAGCCCTGCCTCCTGGGTTCACGCCATTCTCCTGCCTCAGCCTCCCGAGTAGCTGGGACTACAGGCGCCCACCACCACGCCCGGCTAATTTTTTGTATTTTTAGTAGAGATGGGGTTTCACCGAGTTAGCCAGGACAAGGGCTTTTAAAAGCTAAACTGACCATGTCTCTGCATAGTATGGCCAGTAAAATTGGGAGCTCATCCATTAGCCACATCAGTAACACTATCTTCTTAACTGTAGTGAAAATTTATTAAAAATGGCCTTGTACATTGAACAACTCACCTGCACATGACATTTTGCTAAACCCAGGTATGAAACAGTGGGGTTGTCATGTCATAATTTAACAGCTGCTACAGTAATTGAAACTTACGGGAGCCATAATGACAACTATATTCTTCTGGAATGTCATGGACTAGCTTGAGGGAGAGGGGAGTGGCCCAAGAGCCCTGCAAATGATGGTTGGGTGGGCCTCAGGAGTCATCTCCACCATGCCGCCACGTTGAGGCACCACAGATGGAGCATCTTCTCCCTAAGATAGCCAACACCCTGTTGCCCCTATTTTCTCTATTAGTCAGTTCTTACACTACTATGATGAACTACCTGAGACTGGGTAATTTATGAACACAAGAGATTTAATTGACTCACAGTTTTGCAGGCTTAACAGGAAGAATGACTGAGAGTCCTCAGGAAACTTAGAATCATGGTGGAGGTGAAGGGGAAGCAAGAAGCAAGCACCTTCTTCACATGTTGGCAGGAGAGAGAGCGAGAGAGAGAGGAAAGAGGTGATACACACTTTTAAATGATCAGAGCTCATGAGATCTCACTCAGTATCATGAGAACAGCAAGGGAAGAATCTGTCCCCATGAGCCAATCATCTTCTATCAGGCCCCTCTCCTGACACACAAGGATTACAATTTGACATGAGATTTGAGTGGGGACACAGAGCCAAACAGTATCAGCCCCTCTACAGACTGTGGTCTACGACTAATTTTATTTTACTTGTGGTAGCACTATCACCTTGGGAAAGTAATTTGGGTTGGTTTGTGGTGAGAAAAGGAAATGGGACTTATATAACTAAAATTTATTCCTCTCTGATCTAATGACTTCCTCCTCTCCAACCTAACCCTGAGCTCCAGCTAGAAGCCTCTTTCTGCAGCTGTGGGGTAACCAAGGCCTATTTTCAACCTCACAGACTATCCCATCATATAGTCCTCCCCACATTCTTGCTTGCTTCTTCCTCAGTCTACCTCATTGATGTCTAGATACACAAGTCCTCTCAGCTCCATCCTATCTCCATTACTCCTTTGTCCCTCCTTGCATCCTATTTTTCTGTCTCCTGTAACCACCTGCTGTGTATGTGCCCAATCCTTGTAACCCAACTGCAAGTTGCTGGAGAGCAGAAACTATTTCCTGTGTCTGTTCTCCAGAAGTATGTGGTAAATTAATATGTGAAGGTAAGATGCCAGCAAACTGTTCACTTTTTTTAAAAAACCTTGCTTAAGATATTACTTAAAGAAGAGTTCACCTTTTTAGAGTAACTGGATATCTTGACTGCTCACTTTGCTGCTTGAGTCTGGACCAATCATAATCCTGACCTGGAAGAATTATGAGCCTTGTCTAGTATGCAACATGTATGTGAATCAATAATAAGTCACATTAGTGACGTTTTTATGCTCACTTTTTACTCCAGTTTGAGTAACTGGTTCTTATTCCCACCGATGTGTTTAAGTTCCTCTTCTGTGTCCATACCTGTCCTATTCAACCCAACTCATTCCTAGGACTAATTCCTATATTACGTCCCTGCTAAATATATCCAGACCTTTGTGACACTGTCTGCCCAGCTGTGCCTCTTCCAATTGACTTGTTTTTCTGTTAAACCCAGTCACCTCTAATCTGGTGTATCAGAAATATTCTGATGCATAGCAAATCCTCCCACAGCCAGAGGCATGAAACAACAATGTGTTATAACTCATGATTCTCTGGGTTGGCTGGGATCAGCTGGCTGGTTCTTCTGCTGACCTCACCTGGTTCACCTATGCATCTTCAATTATCTGTCTGTTTGGCTGGGACTAGAGGGTATAAACTAATCTCCTTTACATGTCTTACTTTTAGACAGAGTTAATTGCTTTTAGATCAAAACTGTTGTAACACCAAAGTGTCATAGCTTAGGATGGCATTTTCTGGTACCCTCCATTTGTTCAGTCTTCATGAAAGAAGCTTGGTGGAAGTGCCACATTAAGGTTTGTTATGTATTTGTCCAGCCCATCTTACCAGGCCTGACAAGACCACTAGAATTCAGAAGAGAAGTCTTGTTTATATAATAAGCATGTGTCCAGGGCAGCTCATAAGTGGCATCTTTCAGTAAAGTTAGATGGTAGGCAAGGTGCAGCAGAATGTCACTGAGGAAACTGCAAAATATAGCCTAATCAAGAGAACTGATCAGAATTACAAGTGCAAGAGAACTCTGATTTTTAAATTTATGTGTGTTTATGGAAGTAAAATATTTTGCATCAGGAAAACCTCAAATGAATTAGATTTGGAGCCCTTTATTTGCTCTATGATCTAATTATGAATATATTAAACCACTGTTTGCATCCTCTGTACCTAAAACTAGTACCTTTAATACAGCCCATAATTCTCCCTAGATGTTGGCTATTTTAAGGAGAAATTTAGTCATCCTAATTGCATAGTTTACAAAGTTAATGATTTCCTAAAACAAGGGAATCATTAGTTCATATTGCTTTCCTCTAATGTCTTTCCCAAGTTTAAATGAATGTATATACTAATGGGTACTAAAAGTAAATTTTCAGAAGCATTTTCAGGACTGGCATCTGCCTCAGACATGTATGTTCCCTTTCAGGAGGGAAGACTGTGAAAAGGAAAATTATACTCTTTTAAGGTAAGTTACAGTGAGTAGATACATTAAGCACCCGTACTAGTGAAGCAATCAACATAATCATATTTACATTAATTAGCACATAAATGAAACAAACCAAATTTCTTTATTGTGCTATTTTTATGTTTAACCTGGTATGGAAACATAACATCTGGGGAGATTCTTTCTCAACTTGAATACATAATCAACACAAAAATAATAGGATAAAACTTTAGAAGGAAATTAGAGTAATATGATAACATGAATTTATAAAATTGAGACATCTTAAGAGGGAAAAGTTTGCTTTGGTAAGAGAAGAAAGATCCAGTAAACTTTCTCTACCATGACTCAGAGAATGAAATAAACCAGAGGATTTTGATACAATTATTTTTTGGATTTCATTTTTACTTTTGGCAGAGGTGGAGGGTAGGGAGATAATTGTCCCCCTACCTTAGAAATGTCCAAGGCCTGTTTCCTTAAGATTTTTAAAACACATCTCTGAGTGAGTGCATTACTGCATAATTATCTAGGCCTTCATGCAAACTCTATGTGTAATTCCAGGCCCCAAATGGACATTAGACTAAATGATTTAGATCACCTGTATTCACTCTAATGAGTTCAAGGTGAGTAAGAATAAAAAATCAGGGAATTTTAAAGAACTATGTTCTAAAAAAGTTGAAAATTAACTTTTGTGCAGCTGTACCATGTTATCTCAAAATCTGAAGATCGCAGAGCAAATTTCAGGATTTCAGAGCAAATTGTGACTCAAGGATAAAATCTGATCTCTTTGTCTCTTTGTTCCCAGTTGACTAATACTATAGTCTTTTTTTTTTTTTTTTTTTTTTTTTAGTTTCTTTTTATAGACTCTTTTGGGGCACCAGGACACCAGAGAATATTAACAAATGGCTAATGAATACACTTGGTCATGAGTAAATAATCATTATACAATAGAATAAATCACGCATTCCACAAATGCTCATACCGAACATAGAGGGAAAAACATAAAATTTTCTAATCTGAGCAGGTATGGCCATAATGACTCAGAAACGATTTTACTGAATCTGTGGAGCATTTCTATATCTAATGAGAAAGTCCCTACAACCAACACATTATTTCTAGACACATTCTCGAAAGAGTAATGGCTTAACAGTAAATTTAGTCACGAGCTGGTTCCTTCTAAAATCTAGGAAATTCCTACTATTCTATGAATACCCAAACGAATAAAACCAACTTGGTATTCCAAAGTTCCTTATTATTTATTTATTTTATGTATGTTTATTTTAATTTTTTTTTATTATTTACTGCTCTACAAGTTCCTAGGGATAACATGTCACATCGTTGTCCAGTGTTGGGTCGCTTACATCTATATATTACTTATGCCCATGTGGTGGTGCTACAACCCATAACACGTCAGCACCCATCCATTCATCCGTTTCATCATATTATATCATCCCCTATAAGCAAACCGGCCACTCGCCGAATGGCATATTCCCTCTACACCTGCTCCTCCCCACTCCCTGATATCATCTTAACACTCCGGGTGTGGATGTTCCCCTTTCCCGAGTCCAAGTGATCTCATTGTTCAGTTCCACTATGGAAGTGAGAACATGCGGTGTTTGGTTTTATCTCTTGTGAATAGCTTGCTACAGAATGTAGGTTTCCAGCTGCTCCATGTCCTAGCATGTTCTCCTGACAACACGTACTCTCACTTTTAAGGTTTGGGCAAACTTACATCCTTATTTATGTGCTGACAGGCTACACTTCCATGGTGATATAAATCACCAGGATAGTTCCTGTGCCACATTTTCTTAATCCCAGTCTGTCCACTGATGGACATTTGGTTGATTCCAATCTTTGCTCATTGTGAAGTCGTGCCGCAATAAACATTACGTGTGCATGTTGTCTTTGTAGTAAAATAATTTATAATCCTTTGGGGGAGTAACCAGTAGTGGGATGGCTGGGTCATATGGTCATCTAGTCTAGATCCTTGAGGAATTGGCCATACTGTTTTCCATAATGTTGAACTAGTTTACAATCCCACCAACAGTGTAAAAGTTTCCTATTTCTCCCACATCTCTCCAACACCTTTGTTTCCTGACTTCTCAATGATTGCCATTCTAAACTGGTGTGAGATGGTATCTCATTGTGTGTTTTGATTTTGCATTTCTCTGATGGCGAGTGATGATGGAAGCTTTTTTCATGTGTCTGTTGGCTGTACATGAATGTCTTGTTTTTTGAGAGAAATGGTCTGTTCATATCCTTTTGCCCACTTTTTGATGGGGTTTTGTTTTTTTTCTTGTATATTTGTTTGAGTTTTTGTAGATTCTGGATATTAGCCTTGTCAGATGAGTAGGATTGCAAAAATTTTCTCCCATTCTGGTAGGTTGCCTGTTTCACTCGATGGTAGTTTTCTTTTGCTGTGCAAAAGCCTTCTTTAGGTTTAATCTAGATCCCATTGGTCATTTTGGCTTTGCTGCCGTTGCTTTTGGGTTTTAGACATGAAGTCCTTGCCCGATCCGCCTATTCCTGAATGCGTACTACCTAGATTTTTCTTCTAGGGTTTTTATGGTATTACTAAGGTCTAACATTTAAGTCTCCTAATCCATAGAAAGCTGAAACTGGATCCTTTCCTTATCTCCTAGCATAGGTCTTTAAATGTCCCTTCCCTGGTTAGAGGAGTTAGGTCGTTTGATAATTAAAGTGTGAATAAAATTAGAGGAGCACAAAACAAGAGAAGGTAGCTATTGAAACTTGCATAACTAACTTTGTACTAGAAAAATATCCAAAAGGCATAGTCTTATGTGAATACAGACCACTTTGGAAGTAAGTAACTAAATTACAAAGCAAATTCAGCTTCTTAGTAGTTAAAAATAAGGATTTTTAGAGGAAACTCTTAAAACCAGGCCCCCACACGTGTCCATATCACACTGACCATAACTCAATCCCACAGCCACACTAAGGGATCAGAGGATAGGAGATGCAGACCCCCTCCCCCTATGCACAGTGGGTAATTCACTCCAGCAAATAAGCCAAAGTTCTACAAACAGAGCAGGGGGAATATGGGTATTTAGGAGCCAGCTATGGTCGTTCCTATGTTTGCTATTCCACAGCTATTCTTGAAATCAGAAATCTGCTTCTTTTCGACTCTCCAAAATGGTAGCTGTAGGGGAGAAAGAGTAACATCTTTTCTTCACCATCTACAGGTTCATGACTGAAACCCTCATAACAAAAGACAGGTTATCAAGAAAAAAGCATACAAATATATTTAATGTAAGTTTACTGACACTGTATTAGTCCGTTTTCATGCTGCTGATAAAGACATACCCAAGCCTGGGTAATTTATAAAGGAAGAGGTTTAACGAACTCACAGTTCCACATGGCTGGGGGGCCTTGCAATCATGGCAGAAGGTGAAAGGTATGTCTTATGTGGCGGCAGCAAGACAGAATGAGAACCAAGTGAAAGAGGTTTCCCTTTATAAAACCATCGGATCTCATGAGACTTATTCACTACCATGAGAAGAGGATGGGGGAAACTGCCGCCATGATTCAATTACTTCCCACCAGGTCCCTCCAACACAGGAGTTACAATTCAAGATGAGATTTGGGTGGGGACACAGCCAAACCATATCATTTTACCCCAGCCCCTCACAAATCTTACGTCTTCACATTTCAAAATCAATCATGCTTTCCCAACAGTCCCCCAAATTCTTAAATCATTTCAGCATTAACTCAAAAGTCCACAGTCAAAAGTTTCATTCAATACAAGGCAAGTCCCTTCCACCTATGAGCCTGTAAAATCAAAGGCAAGTTAGTTATTTCCTAGATACTATGTGGGTACAGGGATTGGGTAAATACAGTCATTCCAAATGGGAGAAATGGGCGAAAACAAAGGACTAAAGGCCCCATGCAAGTCTGAAACCAGTGGGGCACTCAAATCTTAAACCTCCAAAAAGATCTCCTTTGACTCCATGTCTCATATCCAGGCCATGCCTATGCAAGAGATGGGCCTCCACGGCCTTGGGCAGCTCTGCCCCTGTGGCTTTGTAGGGTATAGCCCCTCTGCTGGCTGCTTTCCTGGGCTTTCGTTGAGTGTCTGTGGCTTTTCCAGGTGCATGGTGCAAGCTATCAGTGGCTCTACAATTCTGGGGTCGGGAGGATGGTGGCCCTCTTCTCCCAGCTCCACTAAGCTGTGTCCCAGTGGTGACTCTGTGTGGGGGCTTCAACACCACATTTCCCTTCTGCACTGATGTAGCAGAGGTTTTCTGGGAGGGCTCTGCTCCTGCTGAAGACTTCTATCTGGACATCCAGGGATTTCCATACATCCTCTGAAATGTAGGCAGAGGTTCCCAAACCTTAATTCATGACTTCTGTGCACTCACAGTCTCAACACCATGTGGAAGCTGCCAAGGCTTGAGGCTTGTGCCCTTGGAAGCAATGGCCTGACCTGTACCTTGGCCCTTTTAGCCATGGCTAGAGTGACTGGGATGCAGGGCACCAAGTCCCTAGGGTACACATGGCAGGGGGGCCCTGGTCCTGGCCCACAAAACCACTTTATTCTGCTGGGCCTCTGGGCCTGTGATGACAGGGCCTGCCATGAATGTCTCTGACATGTCCTGCAGACATTTTGCCCATTGTCTTGGAGATTAACATTTGGCTCCTTGCTATTTATGTAAATTTCTGCAGCAGGCTTGAATTTGTTCTTAGAAAATGGGTTTTTCTTTTCTATTGCATCATCCAGCTGCAAATTTTCTGAACTGTTACGTTTCATTTCCTTTCAAAACTGAATGCTTTTAACAGCACCCAAGTCACCTCTTGAATGCTTTGCTGCTTAGAAATTTTTTCCACCAGATACTCTAAATCATCTCTTTCAGGTTCAAAGTTCCACAAATCTCTAGGGCAGCAAAATGCCACCAGTCTCTTTGCTAAAACGTAGCAAGAGTCACCTTTGCTCCAGTTCCCAACAAATTCCTTATCTCCATCTGAGACCACCCAAATCTCATCTTGAATTATAATCCTCATAATTCCCATGTATAGATGGCAAGACCTGATGGGAGGTGATTGGATCATGGGGGTGGTTTCCTCCATGCTGTTCTCATGATAGTGAGTTCTCACAGGAGCTGATGGTTTTATAAGTGACGGTTTCCCCTACACATGCATACTCTCTCTTACCTGCTGCCATGTAAGACGTGCCTCTTCACCTTTCACCATGATTGTAAGTTTTCTGAGGTCTCTCCAGTCATGCAGAATTGTGAGTCAATTAACCTCTTTTTTCTTTTCTCTCTCTTTTTTTTTTCTGAGACAGAGTCTCGGTCTGTCACCCAGGCTGGAGTACAGTGGCATGATCTTGGCTCACTGCAGCCTCTGCCTCCATCTCCTGGGTTTGACCGATTATTGTGCCTCAGCCTCCTGAGTAGCTGAGACCACAGGCATGCACCACCAGGCCTGGCTAATTTTTGTATTTTTAGTAGAGACGAGGTTTCACTATGTTGACCAGGTTTGCCTTGAACTTCTGACCTCAAGTGATCTACTCACCTTGGCCTCCCAAAGTGCTGAGATTACAGACATGAGCCACCACACCTGACCATAAACCTCTTTTCTTTATAAATTACCCAGTCTCAGGTAGTATCTGCAGTTTGAAAATGAACTCATACAAGGAATATATGTAGATTTTACTCAGTGTAACTTGATTGGGAGTTGAGATAATAGTGGCTCTTAATTATAACCAGAAAGTAGAATTTGGGGTTTGTTGCTGTGTTCGTTCGAATTATGTTTCTTTACCTTGAAGATCAAAGAACCATTCTTAGAGATTTCTTTAATATCAAGCTATGTCTGAAATAGGCTCATTTAAAAGCAAGGTTTGTAGTGTAATAAATCCTGGTATAATAGAAATTTCAGAATATTTTTCACATTTTCATAATCATTCATTTTAATCACTAATGTCAGATGCCTTGATCATTGAGAGAAAAACATAAAAGAGAAATGAGTTAAAATATTTTGTGGCCTCATTTAGGTTTCAATGTTTATGTATATGTTTCAAGAATTACATAAATTATACTTAGCCCAATATGTACTGGTACAAACTGTAAAACAGTAAACTATTGCTGCTTTAGCACATTTTCTGGAAGCATATTTTTATGACAAAACACTTTGTTTAATATTTACACAGTATAAGACTTTGAAGCCTTTTGATATATATGTACTTTCTTAGAAGTAATAACTCAAATAATTGGATAGACATTCAATTCAAACAGTTATAATTAGTCTAACAAATAGTGAATCTATTCGCCTAATAGTTCTGAGGCCTAACTTGAAATTAAGATGTTGAGGGGATAGATGGTTATTAATTGGAGGGGTCACATATATTTTAGGTAAATTACATTGATAATAGAAGATTCCAAATATTTAATGTTTGAAGAGCAAAAACAAATGTTAAATCTGGTAAAGTTCAAAGACGTTCAAAGTTTTAGCATAAGCCTGTTGTTCTAACCATGAGCAAACAGAAGAGGCATCTTGTTTTGAAGTTACGTGAAACTTCAAAAAAAAAAAGACCAATATTCTCACATGTCAAGTACCTACCAAAGAGGGGAGTGCTGTGAATGAGTTACAATGGGAGGCAGAATTATGACCCCCCAAATTGGTTCATATCCTGATCTCTGGAATTTGTGAATATGTTACATTACATGGCAAGGGGGAATTAAGGTTGCAGATGGAATTAAGGGTGCTAATTAGCTGACCTTATAATAGGGAGACTATCCTGGTTGATTGGAGTGGACCTAATATAACCCCAAGGACCTTAAAAGTGGAAGAGGGAGGCAGAAGAGTCAGTGTTAAGAGTGAGGCAATGTGAGAAAGACTCCACTGGCCATTGCTGGCTTTGAAAACGGGATGGGGCCATGAAATGTAGGCAACCTCTAGATTTTGGAAAAGATGAGTAGAGGAATTTTCCCCTAGAACTTTCAGAAGGAACCAGCTCTGCTGACACCTTAATTTTAGCCAAGAGAAACAGATTTTAGATTTTTGACCTCTAGAACTATAAAATTATAAAATTGTGTTGTTTTAAGATGCTAAGTTTGTGGTATATTATTTCTTCACTTAATGTCATTGGTAGGTTCTTGGAAACTGTGACTTAAGAAAAATAGCATACAGCAGACACTCAAATAATATTGTTTAGTTCAATATCATTTTGTTATAATGTTGGTAAGAAAAAATTGGTTTGATTATACTTCATTTCCCTTAAAGTCACAGTTTCCAAGAACCTATTGACATTGTTCAGTGAAGATTTACTGTACTTGTTACAGCAGCAATAGGAAATTAAGAGCTCAACCAAGGTGAGCTCTCTGAATAGAAATACACCACGAATGGAAAACAATAAAATTTCCAAGTGCTAACATGAACAGGATGAAATGACTCCTACAATTATTATCTTCCACTCCCTCTGATAATAATTTCATCAGATTGAACATCTAGTAGTTATTTGGAGCAATAAGTAGATATAAAAGACAGAATAGATGACTGATCAGCATTCTTAAGCTGTTTACATCTGTTTAAAATGAATGTAGGAATGAGAGAAAGCCTCATTCCTTGGAGTTTTGTTAGTGTGATTCAGCTGATGAGAACCTAATGATTCCTTCATGAGCAAATGAACTGGAATCTGAAGATAGACAAGACTGTGTCTGTGGAATTGCTTTTGTGAACTTATCATATGGGTGTCCAACATCCAAATTTCCATTCCTATTGACACCCTTATCTTCATTTTACAGATTTCCTCATACTGTATAGTCTTAGGAGTTAGTGCTTTCCAGATAGACCAAGAGTCTCTATCCTGGCAGCAGCAGTAGTAGCAGTAGACCAGGCTGTGGTCATGGTAGGTCTCAGCAGTGGAGCTACTGCTCAAACCTCCAAAGTTCACATCTTCCTACATATTTTCTAATTTCTAATTTCTAATCCTGGACCTCCACCTTCCCTTCATTCACTGAGTCCCTGATACCGGTCCAGTAACTTATCTTTTGTTTAAATAAATGAGCCTGCTCCTATAGCTTCTACCTGGGAAAAAAGCAGATACCCACACCAAGGAACAGCTCTGAACTTCAACCTTTAAATAGTCTATAAATGCTGACAGCGTAATATTTTATTCTGTTTCTAAAACTGCCAATTGACTAATGAAAGCCATCCTAATAAACAAGTGTAACTGCATAAACAAATATTATGACCTAAAGTTATTCTCTGCAATCAACTGAACAGTTCATTTCTAAAATAAAAAATTATTTTACAAAGACAAAATTATGAAGAGAAGACTGACATATTTGACTATCAAAATATTTATACAATTTTAAAATAAGACAGAATAAATATTTATGAAAATCAGTTTGACAAAATGCTTAAGTACAAAAACAAGGTATATGCACCTGTACAGATTGAAGAGCTTACGTAACTGTCCCCAAAACATTCAAGATCCAAGAAACAATTCACGCTTGATAAAATACAAAAGTTCCAACATTTTGAAAATATTGGGTCTTGGTTTGATATAATCAAAGGAATAAAAATTAAAGCATCATTAAGATGTAATTTTGTATCTACTAAAAAATGTTTTAAAGTATTGACACAATTTTGATGATATGGTGAAACAAATATATTTATATACAATTATAGAACTATAACATTGTGTCACTGGCTGTTTCTGGCTGCAATAAGATAATTTTTGAAAGTCATAAAATATTCATAAGTAGTTAATTCAACAGAGAAAGAACAGCTACCCAGACAAAGATATTTATGACATCATTATCAAAAATAATAAAAATCTATAAAAGATAGGGTGGTAGGGAATAGTCAAGTAAATTATAATACAATATCTAACAGAATACTATGTAGTTATTGACAATAATAACTGTGGAAATAGTCAGACTACTTAATTTTAGGAATCTTAAAAGAATAAAATTACAACCATATAATCTATATTCATTAAAAAAGATTTAAAAGGAATATTTTAAAACTGTGTT
>NW_016805697.1:2447252-2469537 GCF_001698545.2 Rhinopithecus bieti
TCCCCCCTTGCACTTCCCAGGTGAGGCGATGCCTTGCCCTGCTTCACTCTTGCTGGTCGGGTTGCAACAGCTGACCAGCACCGATTGTCCGGCATTCCCTAGTGAGATAAACCCAGTACCTCAGTTGAAAATGCAGAAATCACCTGTCTTCTGTGTCACTCGTGCTGGGAGCTGGAGACTGGAGCTGTTGCTATTCAGCCATGTTGCTCCACCCCCCCCAAAATAATATATTTTAAATAATGTATTCCTCATATGCTAGGAAAAACACTGTTAGTTATTAGCACAGTGAGGTGATTGATTTATAGTTTGTTTTTAATCAAGCAAACTTAAATGAAAGAACACTAATATTTTTATTTCTGATTCTTGGGAGTTATAATACAGCAGTGTTCTCCCCTTCCCCTCCCCATGCACGTTGTAATTGGTAAGCTACAATGTTATGCACTCTCACACCAACAACATCTGGTACAAACATTTACAGACTACCTCCTAGGAGCTAGGGAAAAAGGCCAAATTCCTTACTAGACAGTTTATTAATGTTAAGATACCTCCATATAGGCATCCATCTCTTAGACTTTTCCCCAGCCTGAAGTTCCAGACACGATTATAAAGTCTAGATATGTGTAGAACCTAGAAGAAAAGAAAAGAAAAAACTCAAAAGTTCAAAATTCTAGAGGTTATGCTAAATTTGTTAAAAATCAAAAGTTGAATTTGTAAGGGAAAAAAGGTGAATAAAAAACAAAAGGTTTATAGGCAGTACGAAGCATGAACTTGCAAAAGGACAAATCACACTGAAGAAAGTTTGTTAACTTGTAGATTTGTCATGGGGGCTCAAGAGCATACAATTATCAGATTAGAACATAACCTTCGCAGACAATTTCAAATGAAAGGTAAAAAGCTAATTATACAATTTCCAATGTTTCTAAATACATCTCACTTCACAGACAACATCCTAAGTAGGATCTTCCAGAATACAGACTAAGCATATAGTCATAATATTGCAGCTTGACTTTTGTCTATAGTGTGACTTTTATCTACAGTGTGTTGTAGTTATGATAACATGAAAAATATAGAAAAGTTATGGAAAAAATCATATCAAGAATTTTAGAGTGCTTTTATTAAAGAAAACATGATTGTTCAGTAATTACAAATAGTAAGTTTGGTTACCAATTCAGAAGGTATTACTGACAAAATCTATTTCACAAGCATTTGGCTATCACCCCATAAGAGAGTGCCCAAGGTATAATAGACAGTCAAGCAAAATAATAGCATATAGTGCTTATATAGTAGGTACTTATAAATGCCAAACATTATTCTAAGTACCTTATGTTTCTCATATTATTTAATCCCCACAACAAGCCTAAGAAATAAGGACTTTTTTTTCCCCCTTATTTTATAGTTCAAAAAACTGAGTTTTGGAGAAGATAAGGAAAATACTAAGGTTATACAGCTAATGAGAGACACCTTTCAAAATTCAGACACAGGTAGTCTGACCCTAGTACCCAGCCTCTCAGGCACTGAGTGCACAGATCTTTACATCTCATGTTAGTACTCAACTAGAGCAACCATAGCAAAGGAGGCTCTTAATAACCATGTGAATAGAATGCTTCCTTTGGTGGGTGTTAGCCTCTTTCCTCAGCCACCCCATGTGTGAGGAACCCATCATGGGTTTGCTGTCCCTGCATATAGTACCCTTGCCTGCATTATTAACTGAAGACTCATAGAATACTCAATTTTAATTTTTGTGTAAATTCCTTAATGTCTAAATAAAAGTCAGCTAAGCTTTCATCTGCTTCTGCATTCAATCTGCTGTAAGACCATATGTCATACAGCCTCTGGAAAGTTTTACTGTATATTTTGAAGAGACTGAGAGTGAAAAAAGTAAACACAATCTTAGTATTAATATAAAAGTTGTTTTGACCCTGTGGAGCCACTAATGGGGTATCAGGAACTCCCAAGGGTCCAGCACCATACTTTGGGAATTTCTTCTCTGACCCAATGTCTCGTATTTTAGGATTGGGCTTCTGGTAGTATTGTCTGTTTTATGTAGAATAAGCAATGATATATATATATTTTTTAATGGGGAGGAAGTAGTAGAGTGACTTCAGCAAGATGGCAGAATAGGAAGTTTTGGATCCTCCTTCTCTCCAAGAACACACTATTTAAATAACACAAAAATTCCCTTGTGAGAAATTCATAAACCAGTTGAGAGGCTCCTACACCCTGGGAAATTGCAATATCAGACACAACAAAGCTGGTAGGGAAATTCCAAGACACCCTCTTACAAGAATCCCTATCCCCCACCACAGTGCCATATGATCAAGAAAAATCTCCTTGAACAACTGGCTTCTCTTCTTCCTGTCTTGAAGCACTGAAGAGACTTGGCAAAATGTAACCATCTAGGGGCCACTGAAAACAAAGATGGTTGTTTGCACTGGCAGTCACCACAGCCCCTCTTCCCAGCTGATCAAAGAGCAAGTAGGTAAAAAAGCCAGATCTCAGCTTTTTCCTGGGGAGGGGGAATGTTGAACCACATGCCCAATGTCCTAACTTTTATGAGGGTTTCCCAAAGTATTGCCTGTCTTTCCTGTCACAGGACACTGATGGGATCTGGCACACTCTAGTCGTGTGGGGGCCAGTGAGAACAAATATGGCAGTTTGATCTAGCATGCAAATAATTTCCATACCACCCCCCTATTCCATGTTAAGCACAGAATGAACAGACAAAAAACCATAGATTCCAGCTTCCCTTTGGGAAGGAAAAGAGGTGGGCAGAACATACAATCCAAGTTTTCTGAAGGCTTCCCAAGGAACTGGTTTCAGTTTCACTTGTCTTAGAGCAGTCATGGAACTTGGCCTACCGTAGATGTCGGAGAGCCACTAAGAACAAAGAAAGCACGTTGGACAAGGACAAAGTTCTGAGAATCACTGGGTGGGTTGATTGGTGAGGAACTTCTATTGTAATAATCTAGTCTGTGAAGACTGGAAGAGCTAGCTCTTTTGTCTACTGTGCAGACACCAACACAGAGAGTCAAGGAAAATGAAGAAATAAAAAAAAATGTTTCAACAAAAGGAACAAGATAAATATCTAGAAACCAACCATAGTGAAAAGAGATATGTAATTCACTTGACAGATATTCAAAATAACCATTATAAAGATGTTCATCAAGGTGAGGAGAACAATCCATGAATAAAGTGAAAATTTCAACAGGAATATAAAATATTTAAAAATGGCAAACAGATATCATGGAACTGAAGAATATAATAACTGAAGAATTTACTAGAGGGATTTAACAGAAGCATAGATAAAGCAGAAGAAAGGATAGAGAACACAGAGAGGTCATTGAAAGTGGTTGAGTCACAGGAGAAAAAAAAAGAATGAAGAGTAAAGAAAGCTTAAGGGATTTATGGGTGTGAATCTGTCAAGTGAATCAATATATGCATAATGAGAGTCTCAGAAGGGGAAGAAAGAAAGAAGCAGAAAGCTTATTTGAAGAAATACTGGCAGAAACCTCAAATCTGGAGAAGAAAATGAGCATCCAGATTCAGGAAGCCCAGATCAACCCAAATAAGATGAATAAAAAAATCCACAAAAAGACATCAAGTTGTCAAAAGTCAAGGCCAAAAGAGAATTTTGAAAGCAACAATGGAGAAGCAACTTGTCTTATACAAGGGAACTCTGTTGAGACTATCAGTGGATTTCTTAGCAGAAACCTTGCAGGCCAGCAGACAGTGGGATAAAATAGTCAAACTGATGAAGAAAAAACCCCCAAAATTCTCAACCAAGAATAATCTACCTGGCAAAGCTGTCTGTCAAAAATGGACAAAAACTCTGCTAAACAAAAAAAAGTAAGGGAGTTCATCATCATTAGACCAACCATGCAATAAATGCTAAAGTGAGTTCTTCAAGTTAAAATGAAAGGATGTAATTAATACAACAACACAATGGCATAAGAAAATATAAAACACATTTGTCAAGGTAAATATATGACAAATACAGAATGCTGTATTACTGTAACAATGGTAAATCACTTTTAATTCTACTATAAAAATTAAAACATAAAAGTATTAAAAGTAACTATAGCCTAAAAATGTTACAAGAGACAATATAAATAGATATAAATTGTGGCACCAATAAGATAAAATGTGAGGGATAAGTATAAGTATAGTTTTTATAAACAATTGAACATAAGTTGTTCACAGTTTAAATTAGCTATAATTATAAGAATTTTATGTAAGCCCCATGTCAACCATAAAGAAAATACTTACGGAAGTAACACGAAAGAAAAGAGAAAGAAAGCAAAGCTTATCAGTTTTAAAATAAATGAAATACAAAGACAGTGAGAGAGAAAAGATAGACAAAACAACTACAAGGCAGACAGAAAGCAGTGAACAAAAAGGCACTAGTAAATCTTTCCTGATCAGTACTTCCTTAAAATGTATACAGATTCAAGTTTCCAATCAAGATACAGAGTGGCTGAGGATTTTTTTTAAAAGATCCAACTATATGCTATCTACAGGAAACACAGTTTATATTAAAGGACACAGGCTGAAAAAAAATGTATGAAAAAATATATTCCATGAAAATAGTAACCCAGAAAGGGTAGATGTGACTTTACTTATATCTGATAAAATAGATAGTAAGTCAAAATTGTTGCAAGAAACAAGAAGTATATAATCCAATGATAAAAGGACCAATTCACTTGGAAGATATAACAATTATAAATAGATATGCACCTAACAAGAGAAGACTTAACTATATAAAACAAGCATTGATAATACTGAAGGGAAAATAGTGCTGCAATAATAGTAGGAGATTTTAGCACTCCATTTTCAGGAATTGATAGAAAAACAACCAGACAGTAAACTAACAAAGAAGCAGTGGATGCAAACAACTCTATACATCAAATGGACCTAACAGATCTCTACGAAACATTCCATTCAACAGCAAAAGAATATTAATTCTTCTTAAGTGCATACAGGACATTTTTCAAGATAGATCATGTTAAGTCACAAAGCAAGTTTTAACAAAGTTAATAATATTGAAATAATACCAAGTACCCCTTCAACCAAAATGTAGTAAAACTAGAAATAAATAACAACGGGAAAACTGAAAAAGTTGTGACAATGTGGAAATTAGATACACATTTTTGAACAACCAATGGGTCAAAAAAGAAATCCAGACAAATAAAACATATCTTGAAACAAATAAAAATATAAATAGAACATAACAAAACTTTCTGAATGCAGCAAAAGACGTACTAAGAAGGAAGTTTACAGTGATAAGTGCCTATGTTGAAGAAGAAGAAAGATCTCAAATAAAAAAACCCATTTTATATCTCAGGGAAATTGAAAAATAAGAGCAAACTAAATCCAAAGTCAGAAGAAGAAAGGAAATAATAAAGATTATAGCAGAATAAATAAGATGAAGAACAGAAAAACAATAGAAAAAACAGTGAAACTAAGAGTTGGTTTTTTTGAGAAGATAAACTTGAAAATATTAAGCTAGAATAACCAAGAAAAAAGAGAGGAGTCATATAAAATCAGAATACAAAGAGGAGACATTACAGCTGATACCACAGAAATGCATAGGATTGTAAGAGATTACTATTAACCATTATACACCAGAAACCTGGGAAACCTAGAAGAAATGGATAAATTTTTGGAAACATACATCCTACCAAAGCTGAATCATGAAGAAATAAAAAGTGTGAACAGGACTATAACTAGTATGGCAATTTAATCAGTAACCAGTAATCTCCCAACAAAGAAAAGCTCAGGACCAAACACCTCACTGATGAATTGTATGCAACACTTGAAGAATAACAATTTTTCTCAAGCGCTTCCAAAAAATTGATGAGAAAGAAACACTTCCGAACTTATGAGGCCAGAATTAACCCTGATAAAAAAAAGCTAGACAAAGCCACCACAGCAAAAGAAAACTACACGTCAATATTTCTAATGAATGTAGATGCAGAAATGATCAACAAAATATTAGCAAACCAAATTCAACAGCACATTAAAAGAATCATTCACCATGACCAAGGGGGATTTATCCCCAGGATGCAAGGATGATTCAACATATGCAAATCAACAAATGTGATACATCACATTAAAAGAATGAAAGATGAATAAAAGCCATATGATCATCTCAAAAGACATAAAAGAGAATTTGATAAAATTCTACATATTTTATGACAAAACTCTCAACAAAGTAGGAACAGCAGGGAAGAAGCTCAACACAATTAAGGTTATATATGAAAAGCCCTCAGCTAACATTATGCTCAATAGTGAAAACTTGAACACTGTTCCTTTAAGGTCAGTAAAAAAGCAAGGATGCCCACTCTTGCCACTTCTATTTAACATAGTACCAGAAGTCCTAGCCAGAACAATTAGGCAAAAAAGAAAAGTCATCCAAATTGGAAAGGAAGAAGTAAAATTACATATATTTGAAGATGACGTAATAATATATAGAGATAAAACCTTAAAGACTCAACCAAAAAAAATGTTAGAACTATTAAATGAATTTAGTAAGTTTCAGGATACAAAATCAACATGCAAAAATCAGTGACATTTCTATACACAAGCAATAAACTATCCATAAGCTAAATTAAGAATTCAATACTACTTATTACTAGCAACAAAAGGAATCAAGTAGTTACAAATAAGTTTAATCAAAAAAGTGACACTTTTACACTGAAAATTATAAAACATTGATGAAGGAAATTAAAAAACACACAGAGAAATGGAAAGATGTCCTGTTTTCATGGATTGGAAGAATGAATATTATTAAAATATCCATATTTCCTGTAGTGATCTACAGATTCAGTGTAATCCCTATCAAAATCTCAGGGCCTATTTTTTTATATGAACAGAAAAACCAATCCTACAATTCACATAGAACCACAAAAGACCACGAATAGCCAAAGCAGTCTTGAGAACGAAAAACAAAGCTGGAGACACATAACCACTTCCCAATTTCAAAATATATTATAAATATATAGTAGAAAATTATACTGTAGGCATAAAACAGACATATAGACTAATGGAACATAATAAACAGCTCAGAAATAAATTCACGTGCATTAGTCTGTTTTCATGCTGTTAATAAAGACCTACACAAGACTGGGTAATTTATAAAGAAAAGAAGTTTAATTGACTCATAGTTCCAGTTGACTGGGGAGGCCTCACAATCATGGCAGAAGGTGAAGGGGAAGCAAGACATGTCTTACATGGCAGCAGGCAAGAGAGTTTGTGCAGGGGAACTCCCCTTTATAAATCCATCAGATCTCATGAGATTTATTCACTGTCACAAGAACAGCACAGGAAAGACCCGCCCCATGATTCAATTACTTCCCAGCAGGTCCCTTCCACAACATGTGACAATTATGGGAGCTACAATTCAAGATGAGATTTGGGTGGGGATACAGCCAAGCCACGTCATCATGCATCTACAGGATTAACTGATCTTCAGCAAAGGTGTCAAGAACACACAGTGGGAAAAGATAGTCTATTCAACAAATGGTAGTAGGAAAATTAAATGTCCACATGTAAAAAATAAGAAAGTGGATCTTTATCTTACAACATACACAAAAAAATCAACTCAAAATGGATTAGAGATTTAAGCATAATGCCTAAGACTATAAAACTTACAGAAGAAAACATAAGGAAAAAAACTTCGTGACATTGGTCTTGCCAATGCTTTTACGGATATGAAATGAAAACAGGAGGCAAAAAATGCAAAAGTAGACAAACAGGACTATATTAAACTAAAAAGCTCCTGCACAGCAAGTAAAATAATCAACAAAATGAAAAGGCAATTTATGGAGTGGGAGAAAACATTTGCAAACCAGATGTCTGATAAGGGGTTAATTTCCAAAATATACAAGAAATGTAAAAAACTGATTAGCAAGAAAACTAATAACTTGATTTTTAAATGAGCTAAAGACTTGAATACACATTTCTTTAAAGAGGACATACAAGGAACCAAAACACATATGAAAAGATACTCAATGTTACTAACCATAGTGAGATATTACCTCACACCTGTCAGGATGGGCATTCTAAAAAGAAGGGACATTTGTTCAATTGTTGGTGAAGATGAGGAGAAATGACAACTCCTGTACACTCTTGGTGGGAACATTAAATGAAGCAGTTGGTATCAAAAATCAGTATGGGATGTAAATGGTTAATATTTCATGTCGACTTGACTGGGCCAAAGGATACCCAGATAGCTGGTGAAACATTATTTCTAAGTATGTATGTGTGAAAGTGTATTAAGAAGAGATTAGAATGTGAATCAGTAGACTGAGTAAAGAAGACTGCCCTCACCAATGTGGGTGGGCCTCAGTCAATCCATTGAGGATAGAACAAAAAGGTGGAAGAAAGGCAAATTTCTTTTCTGTGCTTGAGCTGGGACATACATCTTTTTCTGCCCGACATACATGCTCTGGTTCATGGGCTTTAGGACCCATATAGGGACTTATACCATTGGCCTCCCAATTCTCAGGCCTTTCACCTCAGACTGCATTATACATTATACCACCATCTTTCCTGGTTCTCCATATTGCAGATGGCAGATGCTGGGACTTCTTGGCCTCATAACTTTATTAGCATATACATATGCTAATTATATATATGTATAATTAAATATAGAATTACTATATGACCTAGCAATCCCACTTCTGGATATTTATTCAAAAGAATTAAAATCAGGCTTTTAAAGAGATATTAGCATTCCCATGTTCATTTCAGTGCTATTCACATTAGCCAAGAAGTAGAAACAACCTAATTGCTCATGGAAAGATGAATGAATAAAAACGAGATATATACATACAATGGTTATTATTTAGCCTTAGAAGAAAATTCTGCAAAATGCAACAACATTGAATGAACTTTCTTTCAATGAACCTTGAAGACATTATGCTGAGTAAAATAAGCTAGTCACAGAAGGACAAATGCTGCATGAGTTCACTTACCGGAAATACCTAAAGTAGTCAAACTTAGAATCACAGAGTAGAATGTTGCTTGTCAAGGACTTATGGGGAGAGAAACAAGAGTTGCTAATCTGTGGGCATAGAATCTCATTTATACAAGATGAATATATTCTAGATATCTACTATACAACATTGTGCCTACAGCTAACAGTACTGTATTGTACACTTAAAAATTTGTTAAGATGATAGATCTCAGGTTAGGTGTTCTTAGCACAATAAATATATATTTTTTAAAAAGTCAAAATGTAAATGCTTAGCACATTGGGGTTTATTTCTCATTCCTTCTACATGTGCATCATGAATTGGCTAGAAGCTTTAATCTAGGCATCCATATTCACAGGTTGATAAATAGCCATCATTCCAAATTTGCCTAACTGTGGAAGACAGAAGTGGCAAATAGATACAGCTTCTTAAAACTTTCACTAATAGTGATGTAAGTCACTTCTATTCACGTTCCTTTATTCAAAGAGGAGATGGGGGAAGGAGTGCAACCTTATCATGTTCCCAGAAAGAAAACCAGAAATACTTTGTATGATCATCATAGTCCAATAGACTGGATGTTTGTGTCCTCCCAAAATTCATATGTTGAAATCTTAATCCATTGTGTGATGGTATTAGGAAGTGAGGAGTTTTGGGGGGTGATTAGGCAGTCTTGAATCACAAATTTAGCATCTCTTATGAAAGCTGAAATGAGAAGTGCAAGTAAGTCCCTTAGACTACAAATCTGTCTCCTGCACTCCTAATAAAACCCTTTAGTGGAGAACACTTCTAAAGACAGCAATACTCTGAGAAAAGAGATCCAAGAGCTCCCTTACCCCTTCCACCAGGTGAAGACAAAGTAAGAAGACAGGCCATTTGTGAACAAAGAGGCAGGCCCTCACCAGACATCAGATCTGCTGGTGCCTGGATCTTGAATCTGCTGGTGCCTTGATCTTGGATTTCCCATTCTCCAGAATTGTAAGTAATACATTTCTTGTTTATAAGCCATCTGGTATTTTGAACTGGGTGGTATTTTGTTCAAGCAACCCAAACAATCTAAGACAATCATATTCTTTTCTTTAAAAGCATAAATTTCAACCAGTATTATTAATGTCCTTAAGTGGGATTCACAATTGTAATAAGATTAAAATAAATGTAAGCATATAAGGTCAAGGTAGTTATCTTACCACTCTTAGAGAATCAGTTGACAGAATTCAAGCCTATGGTGTTTCAGCAGCCCTGCCAGTTTGCAAATCACTGAAGCCTCTTTGCTAATCTAAGGAGACACTCTTCTAGGAAGAGAAAGCTCTTGTTTGCCACAAAACATTCTTTGGGTGTACGAATATGTTTTCTTTTTAAAACCCTGAGAAGTAAATAGCAAAGGTCAGCTTAGCTACCATTTTTCCAGTGAGAGAAATAATACGCTTAGAACACAAGTGACTTGCCCAAGATCGACTCTGGGTAACAGATTCTGATTCAAGCCCTCTGACTGAAACATCCAATACTCATGTCTTGGAACATATATACATTATTTAGGAAATCACAGGGCTCTGGGGAAGGGTAGGAGATGTAGGCACAATTATAAGGATGTTGGGGGAATTAACAGTGGCTTTAAGTTTGCCGACTCTGGTTTAAATATTTCTTGCATTAGGAGTTTTTTAAAAAGCTCTGCAAAATTATGGTGTATTCATATAATTCATAATCTTTTTTCTCCATCCTAATCATAGTTGTTAAATTTCTGTGCCTAAAATGCAGACCACTTTTGAGTGCAAGTTTGTGTGGCATATACCAAAAGGTGATCCAAATTGGATACAAGGCTGGGGAGATGCAGTTCAAGCCCACATTGCCATTTGCTTCACCAGCTGGCACTGTCTTACAAGATGCTACCAGATGGGCCTTCATGAGCCTTCTAAATCAACAGAGAAATTCAGAGTGGAGATATCAAATATACCATTACTGCTAAAAGCAAGAAAACGATATTACATACCTATTTGATACACTGAAACAGTCTTGAATCACAAATTGAGTATCTCTTACGGAAACTGGAATGAGAAGTGGAGTAAGTACATTAGACTACAAATCTGTCTCCTACACTACTAGTAAAACTTTTTAGTGGAGAACACTTTTAAAGACAGAAATAGTCTTCTCTCCTCCATTTATAAGGACCCTCAATGTGTTTGGATAAAAGAGAGGGAGATAATGATGTACTAGATAGAGACCTCAAAAAGAAAAAATGTGGCAAATCTGGGAACTGGTAAATAGAGGAAATGGTATCCTCTATTTAGCCATTTTGGCTAAAAATGCCACTCTTTCCAATCTGTAATCCTAATTTCAGAACATGGCACTCATCACACACCTTCTTGAAATGTAACTATTGTTGTACATGTGTCATTGTCCTTACAATAACAGTGTAATGAAAAGATGCATGACTTAGAAGCTGATCAGCCTGATTTGAATTTAAATAACAAGTATCTGCATTGCCTTGTGTAACTTACTAATTTCTATGGGTCTTGTTTCCTCATATGAAATAAGGCTAACAGTTATCCCTCACAATCTATGGGGGATTTGTCCCAGGACCTCCTTCAAATATCAAAAATCCAAGCATGCTCAAGTCCCTTTTATAAAATTGCATGTTCTCACTTGTAAGTGGGAGCTGAACAATGAGAACAGATGGACACAAGGAGAGGAACAATACACACTGGGGCCGGTTGTGGGGCTGGGGAAAGGGAGAGCATCAGGTTAAA
Source organism: Rhinopithecus bieti (assembly GCF_001698545.2). Lineage (NCBI taxonomy): Eukaryota > Metazoa > Chordata > Mammalia > Primates > Cercopithecidae > Rhinopithecus > Rhinopithecus bieti. Next base: position 2,458,969 of record NW_016805697.1, read on the forward strand.
TAGCTAATGCATGCTGGGCTTAATACCTAGGCGATGGGTTGATAGGTGCAGCAAACAACCATGGCAGACATTTACCTGTGTAACAAACCTGCACGTCCTGCACATGTTTCCCGGAACTTAAAATTAAACTAAATATTTAAAAAGCCATTTAAAAAATTAAAAAATGCATCGTATTTGAGTAAAACCTATGCACATGCTCCCCATATAGTTTAAATCATCTACAGACTTCTTATATTACCTAATATAATGTAGATGCTATATAAGTAGTTGTTATTAATGTATTTTTAGGGGATAATGACAAGAAGAAAAGTCCGTGCATGCTAAGTACAATTGCAATTGTTTTTTCCAGGTAGTTTTGATCCCTAGTTGGTTTAATCCATGGAGGTAGAACCCAGAGATACAAAGAGCCAACTGTACCTACATTTCAAGATTGCCAAAAAAATTAAATAAGTATATATATATTTGTGTATCTGGTACATAATAGGAATGTAATGACAAGTGTTATTTTTGTTATCATACAATTTTGAGACTTATGCAAAGGCTAGCAATTTTATAGAAAAAAATAGAGTTTTTTCTTGAAAGAATAATAAATGAATGAAGACATAACAATACAGAAGTTATATAAAGAAATGCAGGCCGTGTGCCATGCTAGCTCAGTAGGATGGTAGTACCATGTGGAATTTGTAAAAGGTCAAATGCTGATATTGTGCTTTGTTAATGAAAAAAAAAACAACTTTTTATTTTAAAATGTTTCTAAATAATAGCTCCCAGAAAGTTTATGAATATTCATATTTTTGATAATTCATTTCATTCTTTCTCCAAATTTTCTCAGGACATATATAAATGCACATACAGCAAGGTCATTTTTATACTTAATATGAAAGTAAGATTTATGTTGCTTTTTGCTTCATAGTATTTCTTGGTTTGTAACTATAGACTTATTTGTGTGAGTACTCGATTAATGATTTCTTATTCTACTAGACTTAAAGCTCCATGAGGGCCAGGGACTGGGTTGCTTTTGAATTCTCTTGGTGGCCTAAGTTTCTGACACAGTGGCTTGTGCATAGTAGGTATTCAAAATAATTATTTAAGGAACAGAAATTATCCTTTTCACTTCCTAAAAGTATGCCAAGATGATCGACATCCTATATTTGGTTTTAGTTTTCATTTTAAACAATTCGATTTTAAAGGAATTGTGAAGAATTAATAATGGATTGTTTTAGACTGTTTTAGACAATCAGGTACTCCATTACTTGCATGTGTTAGAGAGCTTTTCAAAATCAAGTGTCAGGGGTGGAAACCTAAAATAGCATTCTGCTTTCAACTAGTGATACTGTAGAGACTGTGCTCTGACTCAGCATCATACAGAATAATCTCTCAGGATGCTCTTCCTTGCTCTAGTGGCACACTCAGAAAAGACACCAATGTTTATGAGATCATAAACATTGTTATGGGATCAGAGCTAGCCACAGTCTTTGCTTCAGGCCATATGATCATAAACAATGTTATGGGATCAGTGCTAGCCACAGTCTTTGCTTCAGGCCATATGTTCTAAATGCAGAAGAAAATTCCAAAAGTAAAAATTCCATTCCAGGATCCCTGGACTCAGCTGTAATTATCCGTCCTCGACAGGTTCTGGCCTCTGACATCTGGATCAAGAACCATATGTGAAAGAAAAGAAGTCCTAAAAGAAAGAGGGTGTGGTTGGTTTTCAAGTAGAACAGAACTTGTAGAATGATTCAACATCAAACTGCTGGTAAACACATGCAAACACACAATTTGATCTGTTTACGAACAACCCTGAATATCCATAACATAGAATAATATTAATAGGATTAAAGATAACCACTTCATATGACTATTTTAAGGAGTAAGTGAAATCACATATGTAATGTACCAAGCCAAAATTGGAATCTGAATGTCAGCTGATATGCAAGGTGAGTACTCAATCAATGGGGAGTGAAGGAGTTGAGCCACCTCAACCACTTGTATTCAAGAGGTGAAGATTAGTTTTCAGTTTAATTTTCTTCTACCTTCACATATATTCCAAATGTAATCATTTCCCATGACCTTTACCACTCCCATCTAGTGCTGGCCACCAGTATGTCTCCTTCAGACTTCTGTCTTTCCCTAGCCCTATCACCTCCCCTCACCTCTCTCACTTTACCTTCCTACCTACCACCTCCCAACTGGGTGTATTATCCACAAAGCAGTCCAAGTGATCCTTTTACAGTAAAAATCTAATCTGGTCACTCCCCCACTCAAAGCTCTCCAACAACTTCCCCATTAAATCTAAATTCCTTGCCATAGCCAACAGTAGCTGGCCACTGACCTCACCAACCATCCTTTCTTACACTTCACAATGGCTGATGTTATAGTTTATTTGATGATTACTTGTTTTATTTGCCAGAATGCAAACTTCATGAGAACAAAGACAATATTTGTTTCATTATTCTACTCCCAGATATGTGCATTAGGGCACATAATAGGCACTTAATGACTGTTTATGGAATGAAAGGATGCATGAGTATATCTCATCCATATTCAATATCAGATGTATCATTGGGAGATGAAGTCAGTGGAAAAAGAACTAGTTACAGCTATAAGGAAGACAGAATACAGTTTTCAGTGGTGGAACCAAAGGAGTCAAAACAGGAATAAATGCAATGTAGAAACATAAATATAGGCAATAGTGTATTAATTGTCAATTGCTGTTTAACAAATAACCACAATCTTAGTAGCTTAAAATAGCACCCATTTATGAGGTCATAGTTCTGTAGGTCATTGCAGGCAAGCTTGACCAAATTATCTCTTTAGGGTCTTACAAGGCCAAACTCAAGTTGTTGGCCAGGAAGGGCTCTTACCTAGAAGATCAGGGGAAGAATTCACTTCTAAGCTCCTTCTGGTTATTGGCAGGATTTAGTTCCTTGCAGTTGTAAGACAGAAATAGAAGCTTCCTTGATTGCTATTGGCTGAGGCCACTCTCAGCTTCCAGAGGCCACCCACATACTTTGCCATGTGACCCCTCCGCCTTCTAAGATAGCAGGGACATGTTGAATCCATCTCTTACTTGGAATCTCTCTGACTTCCTTTTTTGCTGCCCACCAGAGGAAATTCTCTGCATTTAAAGGGCACAAGTAATTGATTAGACTAGACCTACCTGGGCCTGATTAACTCCCTTCTGACTAACTCAAGGTCAACTGATTAGCAATATTAAGTACATTCATAATAGCAGGCATGATAGTTCATTATACTCACAGTCTCAAAGATTAGGGCAGGAAATCTTGAAGTGGGGTGGGGCAGAGAGGTATTTTAAAACTCTGCTTATCACAAAAAGCTTATCCTAAACTAGATACCCCAAACTAGAACATTTAAAAGTGTTGTTCCTTGGGATCTCTTTCTTGCCATTGACAATAGCTTAAGACTCATGTTTTTAATTTGGAAGTATTAGTGTGTACCTTTTGCTTTTATCCTAGGAGCAGAAACTTCACAGAGAGGCCTGCAGTCCACTGAGCTGAAAACCAAACCCGTAAACAAAATGTCATGCTACAAATAGAGAGAAAAGGCCAAATTTCCCTAGAACTCGTTCTCAATCTTAATTCCTATAGTCATCAGGATCTTCTTGCATAGAAGGAATGTGCAAGTGCACAGTCCCTGGACACTGATTCCATTTCCTACAAGCCCCATTGTTATGCTTGTATTATTGTGCTGCATGGAAATACCATATGCTCCCACATTTTATTTGTGTGGTGCCTTCTGGTTTTTAAAATACTCTAAGATATTTAATCATCTCAACCCTGTGAAGTAAAGCTGGGAAATAACCTTTTTCTCTGTTTTACAAATGAGAAAATTGGTGCCTGGAGTGATTAAATAATTTGCAGTTCCATGAGAATTTACTGGCACCCTTAGTACTAAAGTCCTAATTCCTAAACCTGTGTTCTTTTACCATATTCGAGACTAGAAACAAGAATGCCAGTAGACAGAATGCTGTTCAGAATTTCCTTCTTGGCTGGTGCCTGCTAGTCTTGTGGGCCTGTCTGTTCTTGTTTATTGTATGTAGCATTTAAGAAGATCCCCATGAATTGTTTGGCTAGTGATCTCACTGCAGTGCCTGGGTTTTAGCACAGGGCTATAAAGGAAAACTCTCAATGTAAAGGAGGAAATATAAGAGGAACTGTCCCTTGAATAAGAAGGAGGTATCCCAAGGAAGAGCAAAAGGGATTCTCTCAGGACACTGTCTCTGACTACAAGTAAAACAGGCCATTACAGGGCATCCGAGCCAGGGATGCAGGTGGTGGAAGTTCCAGCTTGCTCATGCAGCTGTGACCTGCTATGGTGAAGTGAATCCACATTTAGGACCCATTGGAGAAGTTCCATAGCAAAAGGGGCAATGAACAAAATTACATACTATCAGTAATACTCATCAGTAATACTGTGTAAGAGAATTTGTTTACAAAAGTCCACTCTCATCCACAATGATTTATTTCTTAATATGTAGCTTCCAGCCAACTTAAACAAGAAATACTGTCTATGTGCAGAATTACCAAATGATAAAACACGTATGGCTTAAGAGTACTGACTTTGAGAGCAAACGGATTAGAATACCAGTTTCATATCCATCGCTTATTAGCTACGTCACTGGGAAATTTATGTAACCTATCTGGGCTTTACTCTTCTCATTGATAAACTTGGAATGAGAATATTACCTACCTTAGAGTGTTCTTGTGAGGATTAAAGCACTTTGCTCATAGTAAGCACTAATTAAATGTTTGCTATTGTTACTATAACTCAGTATTAAAGAATATGTCTTATATTTTTTCCAATATTTACCGGCATAAATATAATGATGAGTCTCATGCAATATGATTATGGAGACTCATAATTATTAAAACAAGGAAGGTGATCTGTGAGACAATTTGTGTTTAAATTTATACTTTAAAAAAAGGTAATTAATAATATTTAATCCAGAAATAACAAACCAAATTGCCAGGCAATTGTATCTGTTTGTAAACATAATTGCTGGAATATATATGAATATATTTAGTTATTGTGTATCACCCAAAACAGCTTCTGCAAGAGAAAAAGAGTGGGTGGCAGATGTGGTAGAAAACACTCATTTTTAAGATTAAGTGTGAAATGTGTTGGAAATCACCATAGAGATGGTATAAACAGCCAAATTACCCCAAATCCAGCAAAAGTTTGAAATTAGAACTTCTCTGGATTTTATAAAGCAAGATACTCTTAGTGCCTCAAAGCCCCAATAACAAATAGTGTTTTCAGGGATAATTCTCACTTCCCAAATGTTGAAATTAAAATGCCACGTAATATATCAAAATTACTAAGTCAGTCAATGGATGAAAGTTTTAGAGGACAAACATAAAGTCCTACCATTTACAGGTTTAACAAAATGTTTTATACCTAATTATCCTGGCAGTAAAAAAATGGAAGAAAGAGATTTCTTTCAAGTAAACTGGCCACCACTTCCATTCCAGGCTTCTTTGTGTCTTCCACAATAACTTTGAGAGATTATAGACTATTGTCATATAGTGTCTAAGGAGGCATGCTGCTAACCTTTCTTATAGTAATAAAATCATTCCATATTATTTTATAAATAGAAAATGATTTTGGCCAATAACAATAGTCTTCAGCTGATTTTTGATACCCAGGAGCACCAGGTACTTACATTGTCTTAAAATATAGCAAAATCTGTTTGGTTCCAGTAAACATTGTATCTCCACAAACCATTTTAAGTAAAACCCGTGAAGCCAAGAGTTAATGTTGTTAGAAACAAATGCTTGGTGCCACAAAGAAAATGAGCACTTAAACAAGATTTTCTCAGCAAGGCAAATTTTACTTCTGCAGAAGGGTGCTGTTTGTGCCGGGCATGGTCTCAAGAGCACGCTGAACAAAGGAGAGAAGGAGTTTTTATCCCTAAGGCAGTTCCTATTTCTGTGTCCTTCCTCTATTGGCTGGGGTTAGACTGCACAATCTAAAGAATCCCAATTGGCTAAAGCTTAAACTTCTCTAAATAAGGTAATAACACAAGAGTTTTTATAGCTGAAGCAGAAAAGGGAAGAAGTAAGGGGGATAAGTCAAGGCTTATCTGACAAGGCAGGTTTCGGTATGTCTGAGCACTGCAAGGGTGGGAGGTTAGTTTACAAGATGAGTAAGGACTTTTTCCAAATAAGGAAGTTGATCTTGGAAACAAAGAACAAGGAAGTTAACAGTTAAACCTTTGAAGAGGAATATATTGTATCTGATATTATAGGGAAATAATGTTATTGAAAAATCCAGAAAGAAAGAAATAGGATATGCCTCAGACAGAAAGTAAATGTCCAGTTTCTTCCTGCATTAACCCACACATAGATTCCAAAATATCATACAAGTAGAAGCCAACACTAGAACCCAATACTAAAGTGTGCACATCCTGCCAATCAGTCCATTTCTAGTTCTTCAGCAGCCACTCTCCTGATTGTCTGCATGCACTCAGTGTAAACCCCCATTCACATGACTTTTAACCTTCAAGTCAGAAACCCTCCTCCATTTGGCATACACGTGGTGGGAGGTTCCAAATGAAAAGTCTAGGGCCATTCCTCTCGAAGTTCTTAACTTAGCTCTCTTTTCTGTAACTGTAATCCCGACATCCAAGGTAACACTACCCCTTACACAGAGATTTTGGAGACTCGAGTACTGTTGGCCACATCACCAGCATCACCTTCCTTCTCTATAGCCTAAGTCACTTACCCAACAACATGTTACTGGAGCACTAAAATGGGCATGGGCAAGGATAGGAGCTGCCAGATAGGGGAGAATAAGGGATGTAGAGATAATCTTTAAATACATTTTCTATCTAGTGGCACAAGATGTTTATAAGGTAGACGTTTTAACACACACTGGAACCTATCAGAGGGTGAAGGGTGGGAGGAGGGAGAGGATCAGGAAAAATAACTAATGGGTACTAGGCTTAATAGCTGGGTGACAAAATAATTTGTACAACAAACCCCCATGACAGAAGTTTACCCATATAACAAACCTGCCCATAGACCCCTGAACTTAAAATAAAAGTTAATTAAAAAAACCAAGGTAGATGTTTTATTCCTTTCACTAAATAGCTAGAAAAAAAGTAAGCACAGGAACCAAGCCAGGAAATACAGATCCAGCTCTTTAATGGCTGCCAAATTTTCTGAGAAGGTGAGAGGGCTCTGAGATGCTGCTTTTTTTTTTTTTTTTTTGGAACAAAACAGGAACCAATTTGTAAGTAGGCAATAGCCTACCTGGTACAATTTTAATGGGGGTAGCAGATACATTACCTTCCCTAAAATATCATCACTGGGATTGTTTCATGGTTCTTAACCCATTCTTTGGATGGAGACCACCCCTTCTATCTTAGGCAAACCTTCTTAAAGTACAAATAACTTGAAAGCAGATACTGTTTTGCACAAATAACGAACATTTCACTTGTTTTAATGCCCAAATAGCAATAATCCAAATCTGCATTGTTTGACCTCTGGAATTCTCATATCTCTGGAAATCCTGGAATGTATATTCTACAGATACGTAATGTTTCTTGTCATCTCAGCAACCTTCAGCTGCCCCTAAGCAGGTCACCTCTCAGCCTCTTTCCTATTCTCCCAGTATAGAAGCAAACACAAGACCTTCCCCCAAAGCACAGCTAATTAGAGCCTTTAACATTTAGCACAATGTGACTAAAACCTGTGGATGACAAAGCAGAAATAAACACTTGATTTGTGCATTATACTGAACAGTAGTTATGACTGCCCTGGGCCATCCCAGCCCCCCAAATTCCCTTACCAGTTCTCATCCTTCAGCCGCTGAGCTTGAGGGACCAACGAGGGCAGCTCACGGTGGCAGTGACATTCCACCCACACTTCTCACAGTCAGGCTACTCAGTGTGTGTAGGGCTTCCTTTCTAGGGAGCATGGTTATTTCTCCCATAGCTACAATAAGTACCCTGTGCCAGTTAAAATATAGAATAGAAAAAGGGGACAATGCCACAAAGCAAGCTAGTTATTAAACTATGCTATCATGTAGAGCACTTGAGCTCCTCAAATGCCAAAATCTCCATTCCAGAATAGGACCCTGGCTTTTCCATGCATAGAACCACAAAGTAAATAGAGACTTTACCTAAACAAAGGAACAACACAGTTGTCTCTCAGACAAAAACAGGAACACTACTGGCGATTGTAGCATAGCAGTCCCTTTCCACACACTTCTAATCCAGGGTATAAAAACTGTCAAAAAATAGTGGACCTTTTCCTAGCTTGAGTTTCCTGCAATGAAAGGATTATACAGTTTAATCTTAAAAAGAAGCCTATGAAGTGGGCATTATTTCCCCATTTTACAGAGGAGGAGACTGGTCTGAGAAAGTCCAGTAATTTTAGCCACCGTCAGTTACCCAGGCCCATCTGACTCTAACACCTTGACAGACAGCAAATAAGAATGTGGCAGTGGTAATGACACAGGAAGTGAGGCTTAGCTAGAAGGAAGAGAAGGGACCCAGACAAGGGCCACAGGAAGACACCAAAGGAACAGCCTGCCTATGGCAGGACCTGCACACTCCATCGTCATACCTGCATCTGGGAGAGATGGCATAACTCATGCCACCAGCATCCTCGACTTCCTGGCTTGAGTTAGTGCTGGCACGCTAATTAGTTCAAGTTGCCTCTTGAGTCATGAATATTTGGCATTTAAGATTTATTCATCCTTTGTAACATACTCGTTTTCTGAAATCTCCTTTAAAAAATTGTATTGGTTCATGTTGAAGAAGCCTGAAGTCAAAGCTCTAAAGTCATTTACCCTGCTATACGAAGGCAGCCAATACTATTATCATTTTAGAGCCCAGTTTATGTCTTCCGTCATTGCTATTGGCATACACTGATTAGAGAGTCTCCAGAGACAGGCCACCAGAATGCAATTTAATCACATGCATTTCAAGCATTTGTAGTACAGCAGCAACTGCACTCATCCACAACTGTGACTGTGAACCTCTCAACAGACTTAACAATATCTCAAATAAAGAACTAGGATCCAAAATTCAAGCCATAATTTTATCATAAAGAGAGACAAATGAGAAAAACACAATAATTGCCCTTATATAGAAAACTCCTCTTACAAATGATTCTATTTAACAAATCCAAATTTTGGATGATGTATACAATACCAATAACAAGCCTATTCAATATATCTAAATTAAAATAATATTTTGAGACTTGTTTTGACTTGATAATGAGGTTATTAAAAAACTCCAAAAGTTCTGGAGAGCTATTGTTAAATAAACTTAACACTATTGAATTATACACTTTAAAGATAGTTAACATGGTAAATTTTATGTTACGTGTTTTTTATGCACGTATATACATATACGTGTATAAAATACAACATACAATTTTTTTTTTTTCCCGAGATGGAGTCTCGTTCTGTCACCCAGGCTGGAGTGCAGTGGCGCAATCTCTGCTCACTGCAACCTCTGCCTCCTGGGCTCAAGCAATTCTCCTGCCTTAGCCTCCCAAGTAGCTAGAATTACAGGCGCCCACCACCACAACCAGCTAATTTTTGTATTTTTAGTAGAGACGGGGTTTCACCATGTTGGCCAGGCCAGTTTAGAACTCCTGACCTCAAATGATCTGCCCGCCTTGGCCTCCCAAAAGTGCTGGAATTACAGGCATGACCCACTGTGCCCAGACTAAAAAATGTTTAAGTTAAAAAAAGTAAATTGAAAAAACTCTAAACTCTAAAATTAAAATTAGTTAAAATGAAATTACAGTAATATTTCATGGATTGAATAATAATCATATCAAATGATAATGATAGTTTAAAAGGATTGGTTTGAGGATGTTACAACTTGTTATGTTGGGTAATGTATAAGTATTATCATTAAATTAGGTTATAGGCATTTTGTTTAAAAGGTAGGGATAAAATAACATTTAACAAACATTTCCATTAAATTTGTTGAAAAGTAAAGTTAATTATTTAAAAGTATATGCTTCTTGTGCTTAAAATTTACATGCTAGAAAAGCTTTTTCTCCAGAGACATGGAATAATGTATTTATATTATGCTAGGGTCTCAGTGAGGAGGAGCTCATTGAAGATAAATGCAAAGTATACAGAGCTCTGAGGGAGCAATAATGATTTTTTGTAAAATTTTGCAAACAACATATGAATACTTTAAATCCTAAATATTTAGGATCTTAAATACTAAATATTTAATTAGGATTTATTGACTGTGAGACCATATGGTCAATGAAATTTAATGAATGACCACAGGGGTCACAATAGCTTCTACTACTTGCACAGTTAGCAAATTCTCCTATTTTCCAAATTAATTATTTAAAAGATTATATAAGTAGTAGAGACAGCATTGTTATAAGCTGTAAACAAATGGACTAACATAATTTAGTCTTCTGAAAATTAAAATTCCAAGGACTATTTTGAAGATTAAAACCCCCTGTGCCATACTATAAACAATAAATAATAATTTATTGTTAATAATTTAATATTATTAAATATAACATTATTTAATAATTATTAAATAAGTTATATAAATAAATT
>NW_016805697.1:2469683-2472707 GCF_001698545.2 Rhinopithecus bieti
TCTAAATATAAATAAATTAAATAAATAAATATTATTTAATGTTAAATAATAATTTAGTGTTATTATTGCAAAGTTTGTTACAGGGCTCTTCCTTAGTTGAGGTCTCATGATTACTCAGTCAACTCCATGTAGTAATAGAGTAGTATTCATGTTCTGAACAAACTCTTATGCTATTTGCTTTGTTTTTATTAACCGTGGATTAATACCTGAGAAAACTTACTTGGCCCAGTTGCAGCCCAAACACAAAGAAAGATGACATAGATTCATCAAAAATGACATTCATAAAAGGAAACTGAATGAGTTACAAGATTCATAAAATTTTAATATGCCAAATAATTATTGAATCTAACAAGTAAAAAGATATATAATTTGATTCTATTTTTCTATTCTGTTCCATCAGTCTGTGTGCCTATTTTTATACCAGTACCATGTGGTTTTGGTGACTATGGCCTTATAGTATAGTTTGAAATCAGGTAATGTGATGCCTCCAGATTTCTTCTTTTGTTTAGTCTTGCTTTGGTTATGTGGGCTCTTTTGGTTCCATACAAATTTTGGGATTTTTTTTTTTTTTTGGTTCTGTGAAGAATGATGGTGGTATTTTGATGGGAGTTGCACTGAATTTGTAGATTGCTTTTGGGAGTATGGTTATTTTCACAATATTGACTCTTCCCATCCATGAGCATGGGATGTGTTTCCACTTGTTTGTGTCATTTATGATTTCTTTCAACAGTGCTCTGCACTTTTCCTTATACAGATCTTTTGCCTCTTTAGTTGTGTATTTTATTTTTATTTATTATTATTTATTGTATTTATTTTTTAAGCATTTTATTATTATTTTTTTTTGCAGCTACTGTAAAAGGGGTTGAGTTCTTGATTTGATTCTCTGCTTGGTTGCTCTTGGTGTATAAGAGAGCTACTGATTTGTATACTTTAATTTTGTATCCAGAAACTGCTGAATTCTTTTATCAGATCTAGGAGCTTTTTGGTGAAATCTTCAGGGTGTTCTGGGTATACAATCATGTCATCAGCAAACAGCAACAGTTCGACTTCCTCTTTACTGATTTAGATGCCCTTTATTTATTTCTCTTGTCTGATCACCCTGGCTAGGAGTCCAGTATTAGGTTGACTAGAAGTGGTGAGAGTGGGCATCTTTGTCTTGTTCCAGTTCTCAGAGGGAATGCTTTCAACTTTTCTCCATTCAGTATTACGTTTGCTGTGGGTTTGTCTTAGATGGCTTTTATTACATTGAGGTATGTCCCTTGCATCCCGATGTTGTTGAGAATTTTCATCATAAAGGGGTGCTGGATTTTTTCCAAATGCTTTTTCCGCATCTATTGAGATAATCATGTGATTTTTGTTTTTAATTATGTCTATGTGGTGTATCACATTTATTGACTTACATATGATAAATCATCCCTGCAACCTTGGTATGAAACCTGCTTGATTATGGTGAATTATCTTTTTGATTTGTTATTGGACTCGGTTAGCTAGTATTTTGTTAAGGATTTTTACATCTATTTTCATCAAGGATATTGGTCTGTCGTTTTGTTTTTTGGCTATGTCCTTTCCTGGTTTTGGTATTAGGTGGAATCTCGCTTCACAGAATGATTTAGGGAGGATTCCCTTTCTCTACTTTTGGAATAGTATCCGTAGGATTGGTACCAATTCTTCTTTGAATGTTTGGTAGAATTCTGCTCTGAATCCATCTGGTCCTGGACTTTTTTTTGTTGGTAATTTTTTTATTATCATTTCAATCTCACTGCTTGTTATTGGTCTGTTCAGTGTATCTAGTTCTTCCTGATTTAAGCAATGAGTGTTGTATCTTTCCAGGAAGGTATCCATCTCCTCTAGGTTTTCTGGTTTATATGTGCAAAGGTGTTCACAGTAGCCTTGAATGATCTTTTGTATTTCTGTGGTGTCAGTTGTAATATATCCTGTTTCATTTCAAATTGAGCTTATTTGGATGTTCTGCTTTTTTTCTTGGTTAATCTTGCTAACGGTCTATCGATTTTATTTATTTTTTCAAAGAACCAGCTTTTTGTTTCATTTATCTTTTGTATTTTTTTTTGTTTCAATTTCATTTAGTTGTGCTTTGATCTTCGTTATTTACTTTCTTCTACTGGGTTGGGGTTTGGGTTTGGGTTTGGTTTGTCCTTGTTTCTCTACTTCCTTGAGGTGTGACCTGAGATTGTCTGTGCTCTTTCAGACCTTTTGATGTAGCTGTTTAGGTTTTGATAGGTTGTGTTGCTATCATCATTCAGTTTTAAAAAATGTTTAAATTTCTGTCTTGATTTTACTGTTGACCCAGTGATCATTCAGGGGCAGGTTATTTAGTTTCCATGTATTTGCATGGTTTTGAAGGTTCCTTTTGGATTTGGTTTCCAGTTTTATTCCACTGTGGTCTGAGAGAATGCTTGATATAATTTCAATTTTCTTAAATTCATTAAGGATTGTTTGTTGACTTTCTGTTTTGATGACCTGTCTAGTGCTGTCAGTGGAGTATTGAAATCCCCCACTACTATTGTGTTGCTGTCTATCTCATTTCTTAGGTCTATTAGTAATTGTTTTATAAATTTGAGAGCTCCAGTTTAGGCGCATATGTATTTAAGACTGATATTTTCTTTTTGGACAAGGCCTTTTATCATTATGTAATGTCTCTCTTTGTCTTTTTAATGGCTGTTGCTTTAAAGTTTGTTTTGTCTGGAGGGGCGGAGCAAGATGGCCGAATAGGAACAGCTCCAGTCTCCAACTCCCAGCGCGAGTGACACAGAAAACCGGTGATTTCTGCATTTTCAACTGAGGTACTGGGGTCATCTCACTGGGGAGTGCCGGACAATTGGTGCTGGTCAGCTGCTGCAGCCGGACCAGCGAGAGCTGAAGCAGGGCGAGGCATCGCCTCACCTGGGAAGCGCAAGGGGGAAGGGAATCCCTTTTCCTAGCCAGGGGAACTGAGACACACAACACCTGGAAAATCGGGTAACTCCCACCCCAATACTGCGCTTTAAGCAAACTGGCACACCAGGA
>NW_016805697.1:2476417-2493449 GCF_001698545.2 Rhinopithecus bieti
AGACTGGATTAAGAAAATGTGGCACATATACACCATGGAATACTATGCAGCCATAAAAAAGGATGAGTTTGCGTCCTTTGTAGGGACATGGATGCAGCTGGAAACCATCATTCTTAGCAAACTATCACAAGAAGATAAAACCAAACACCGCATGTTCTCACTCATAGGTGGGAACTGAATAATGAGATCACTTGGACTCGAGAAGGGGAACATCACACATTGGGGCCTATTATGGGGAGGGGGGAGGGGGGAGGGATTGCATTGGGGAGTTATACATGATATAAATGATGAATTGATGGGTGCTGACCAGTTGATGGGTGCAGCACACCAACATGGCACAAGTATACATATGTAACAAACCTGCACGTTATGCACATGTACCCTAGAACTTGAAGTATAATAAAAATAAATAAAAAATAATAATAAAGTTTGTTTTGTCTGATATAAGGATAGCTACTGCTCACTTCTGGTGTCCATTGCATGGAATGTCTTTTCCACACCTTTACCTTAAGTTTATGTGAGTACTTAGGGGTTAGTTGAGTCTCTTGAAGGCAGCAAATCGTTAGTTGGTGAACTCTAATCCATTCTGCAATTCTGTTTCTTTTAAGCGGAGCATTAAGGCTATTTACATTCAATGTTAGTATTGTGATGAGAGGCACTATTCCATTCATTGTGCTAATTGTTGCCTGTATACCTTGGCATTTTTTTTTTTTTTTTTTTTTTTTTTTACAGGCACTGTGAGATTTGTGCTTTAAAGAGGTTCTGTTTTCATGTGTTACCAGGATTTGTTTCAAGATTTAGCACTCTTTTCAGCAGTTCATGTAGTGCCGGCTTGGTAGTGGCGAATTCTCTCAGCGTTTGTTTGTCTGAAAAAGATTGTATCTTTCCTTCATTTATGAAGCTTAATTTTGCTGGATAAAAAATTATTGGATGATAATTGCTTTTTTTAAAAGAGGCGAAGATAGGGCCCCAATCACTTCCAGCTTGTAGGGTTTCTGTTGAGGAATCTGCTGTTAATCTGACAGGTTTTCCTTTATAGGTTACCTGGTGCTTTTGCCTCACATCTCTCAAGATTCTTTCCTTCATCTTAACTTTAGATAACCTGTTGACTATACGCCTAGGTGATGATCTTTTTGCAATGAATTTCACAGTTGTTCTTTGTGTTTCTTGTATTTGGATTTCTAGGTATCTAGCCAGGCTGGGGAAGTTTTTCTTGATTATTCCCCCAGATATGTTTTGCAAACTTTTAGATTTCTCTTATTCCTCAGGGAATGCTGATTATTCTTATGTTTGGTCATTTAACATAATCCCAGGCTTCTTGGAGGGTTTGTTCATATTTTCTTATTCTTTTTTCTTTGTTTTTGTTGGGTTGGGTTAATTAGGAAACCTTGTCTTTGAGCTCTGAATTTCTTTCTTCTACTTGTTGGATTCTGTTGCTGAGACTTTCTGGAGCATTTTGCATTTCTCTAAGTGCATCCATTGTTACCAGAAGTTTTGATTGTTTTTTATTGCTATTATCCATTTCACTGAAGATTCTTCCCTTATGTCTTGTATCATTTTTTTTAAATTTCCTTAAATTGGACTTTGCCTTTCTCTGGTGCCTCCTTGATTAGCTTAATGACTGACCTTCTGAATTCTTTTTCAGTTGAGTCAGGGATTTCTTCTTGGTTTTGATCCATTGCTGATGAGCTAATGTGATTTTTGGGGGGATGTTAAAGAACCTCATTTTTTCATATTGCCAGAGTTGGTTTTCTAATTCCTTCTCATTTGGGTAGGCTCTGTCAGAGGGAAGGTCTAGGGCTCGAGACTGTCGTTCAGATTGTTTTGTTCCATGGGGTGTTCCCTGGATGTAGTACTCTCCCCGTTTTCCTAGGGATGTGGCTTCCTGAGAGCTGAGCTGTAGTGACTATTATCTCTCTTCAGGATCTAGCTACCCAGCACGTCTGTCAGGCTCCAGGATGGTACTGGGGGTTGTCTGCACAGAGTCCTATGATGTGAACCATCTGTGGATCTCTCTGCTGTGGATACCAGTGGAGGCTACAGTGGAGGCTGCTGGGTGGTAAACTAGACTCTATTAGGGTCCTTAGTTTTGGTTGTTTAAGGCTCTTTTTTTGTGCTGGTTGGCCTCCTGCCAGGAGGTGGCACTTTCAAGAGAGCATCAGCTGTGGTAGTATGGGAAGGATCAGGTGGTGTCCGGGGCTGTAGAACTCCTTAGAGTATATGCCCTTTATCTTCAGCTACCAGGATGTGTAGGGGAGGACCATCAGGTGGGGGCAGGCCTAGGTATGTCTGAGCTCAGACTCTCCTTGTGGTGGGTCTTGCTGCAGCTGCTGTGGGGGATGGGGTTGTGGTTCCCAGGCAAATGGAGATATGTTCCTAAGGGGATTATGACTGCCTCTGCTGTGTCATGCAGGTTGTCAGGAAAGTGGGGGAAAGCGGGCAATCACAGGTTTCACCCAGCTTCCATGAAACCCAAAAGCCTTCAGAGTCCTTACCCAAAAGGGGATTAGGCAAGGGGCCAGTCAATAGAGCTCTTGCTCAATTTCCCCCCTAGTCCCATGAGGTAGCCAAGAGTTCTATTCATTGTTTAACCCCATAGCCATGTCTTTCGAAATTGGCAGATAGCCTGTAAAGAAAATCTTCTCAAAGTCTAGAGTTATCAGGTGCACATCACCCAATTTCAACCCCATAATTGTTAACTGCCTTACATGCTTTAAAATATGTACATGGAAGACAAGCTGATAGCAATGGCAGACAGTGTATTTTATGAAAATCCTCTTTTTGTGAACAACTAGAAAAGTTAGAAAACATATTTTCAAGTCTATGTTCAGGTATCTAAGAGCCAACAATGTCCTCCAGTCATCACATCTACTAACCTAATTGCATCTATGCTCATATACTCTTCCTTTCCTCTTGTTACGACAGATGTGCTTTCCCAGCTCCTACAGCAAAGCCCTTCACTTGGATTACTGAATTTTATTCCATTTTACCTACTCAAGAACCTAGCTCTGGAAATTATTGCTTCTTGTAAAAAATATAATCCCATCTTAAAAATAGACACTTTAAACTAAATGAACAAACACATTTTCCTCTATCCTATTAACATTTTTCTGACACTTTTATAGTAAAACGCTTCCAAAGCATTGTCTATATTCATTTTCTGTGTTTATTTTCATTCCATTCTTTCTTGAATCCACTCTAACCAGCCTGTTTCTCATTATGCCACCAAACTTTTTATAAATAATATAATAACCTCTCATTTCCAAACCCAAAAGTCTCCAATTTCAAAATCCTGTGATTTCCTTTTTTATTGCTTAATAGTATTTTCTTATGTATATGAACTACATTTTCTGATCCATTCATCTGTTACTGAACACCTAGGTTGATTCTGTATCTTGGCTATTGTAACTAGTGTTGCAATAAACATGGGGGTGCAGACATGTCTTTGATATACTGATTTTCTTTCCTTTTAATGAATTCCCAGTAGTGGAATTGTTAAATTATGTAGGCATTCTGTTTGTAGTTTTTTAAGGTACCTCCATACTTTATCCATAGTATCCATACTAGTTTACATTCCCACCAAGAGTGTATAAGAGTTTCCTTTTCTCTGCATCCTCATCAGCATCTATTATTTATCCTGACTGGGATGATATGATATCTCATTGTGGGTGATTTGCATTTCCCTTATGATGAATAATGTTGAACATTTTTTCATAAATTTTTGACCATTTGTATGTCTTTTTTTGAGAAATCTCTATTCAGATCATTTGTCAATTTTTAAATAATTTTTTCTTGCTGATTGTATGTATGAGTTCCATTTATATTCTGAAGATTAATCCCCTGTCAGATGAATAGTTTGCAAATAGTTTATTCCACTTTCAGGTTGTTATTTCACTCTGTTTATTGTTTCCTTTGCTGTGCATAAGATTTGATATAATCTCATTTATTTATTTTTGCTTTTGTTCTCTGTGCATTTGAGGCCTTATTTATAAAATCTTTTTCTCAGACTACTGTCCTGAAGTATTTCCCCTATGTTTTCTTCTAGTAGTTTAATTTTTTGGTTCTTACATTTAGGTCTTTGATCCATTTTGAGTTCATTTTTGTGTAATTTGAGAGGTGGGAGTATAGTTTCATTCTTCAGCATATGGAGTTTTACATTTCCCAGATCTATTTATTGAAGAGACTGTCCTTTCCCCAATGAGTGTTCTTGGTGCCTTTCTCAAAAATCAGTGCCTTAGTGGATAAGCAAATTATTTCTGAGATCTCTATTCTATTCCATTTGTCTATGTCTCTGTTTTTGTGCCAGTGTCATGCTTTTCTGGTTACTATAGATTTGTAGTATATTTTGAGTTTGGTAGGGCCTCCAGATTTGTCCTTTTTGCTCAGCATTGCTTTGGCTATTTGTCATCTTTTGTGGTTCCAAATGATTTTAGGATTTTCCTATTTCTGTGAAAATGTCATTGATATTTTGACAGGGATTATACTAAACCTTTAGAATGCTTTGGGTAGTATGGTCATTTAAATATTACTTCTTCTGATCCATAAGCATGGGATATCTTTTCATTTATTTATGTGCTCTTCAATGTTTTATAATTTTCCTTCTAGAGGTCCTTTACCTCCTTAGTTAAATTTGTTCCTAGGTATTTTATATTTATTGTTAATGGGATTGCCTTTTAAATTTCTTTTTCAGCTATTTCATTATTCATGTGTAGAAATGCTATTGATTTTGTAGTTGATTTTGTACCCTACAACTTTATGGAATTCACTTATTCATTCTAAGAATATTTTGGTAGGGTGTTTAGGTTTATATATTTATAAGATCATGTCATCTGCATACAGGAACAATTTGACTTTCTTTTTTACAATTTGGATGCTGTTTATTTCCTTCTCTTGCCTAATTGCTCTGGCTAGGACTTATCATACTATATTAAATAAGGGTGGTGAGAATGGGCATTTTTGTCTTGTTCTAGTTCTTAGAGGAAAATCTTCCATTTTTTTATTCAGTATGATTTTAGCTGTGGTTTGTCATATATGGTCTTCATTGTTTTGAGTTACTTTCCTTTTATGCCTAATTTATTGAGACTTTTTTATCATAAAGGATATTGAATTTGATCAAATTCCTTTTCTGCATCTATTGAGATAATCATATGGTTTTTATCCTTCATTCTGTTGATGTGATGCATCACCATTATTGATTTGCATATGTTGAACCATCCTTGCATTCCTGAGCTAAATTCTACTTGATCATAATGTGTTATCCTTTTGATGTGTTGTTGAATTTGGTTTGCTAGCATTTTTTTGAGGATATTTGTGTCTATATTTATCAGGAATATTGGCTTGTAGTTTTCTTTTCTGGTTTTGGTAGCAAGGTTATGCTGGGCTCATAGAATGAATTAGGAAATTATAATAAATATCACAAAAGAAATGATGAATGTTTGAGATGATGGTATGTTAATTACCCTGGTCTGATCACTATACATTGTATATATCAAAACATCACTATGTAACTCATAAATATGTACAATTATTATAAGTCAATTAAAACTTTTTTAAGCCTCCAATTTCATCTCACTTCACCCATCAGAATAAAATCTAAAGCTTTATCCTTTTCTTCATTTTTTTTGAATAGTTTGAGGAGAATTGGTATTAATTCTTCTTTAAATATTTGGTAGAATTCTGCAGTGAAGCCATCCAGTTCTGGACTTTTCTTTGTTGGGAGACTTTTTATTACTGATTTATTATCATTACTCATTATTGGTCTTCTCAAGTTTTCTTTCTTCTCAGTTCAATCTTGGTAGGTTGTAGTTATCAAGCAATTTATCTGTTTCCTCTAAGTTTGTGAACTACATGGACAGAATTGGAGGACATTATTTTAAGTGAAATAAGCCAGGAACAGAAAATTAAAAATTACATATTCTCATTCATAGGTGGAAGCTACAAAAAATTGAAATCATAGAAGCAAAAACTGGAACAGAAGATACTAGAGGCTTGGAAGAGGAGGAAAGGGAGGGCATAGGTAGAGATCTGTTGAAGGATACAAAATCACAGCTACATAGGTGGGATAAGTTCTAGTGTTCTATTTCAGTGTAGGATGACTATAGTTAACAATAATGTATTATATAGTTTCATATAGCTAGAATATTGAATTTTCCCAACACAAAGAAATAATAAATGTTTGAGATGATGGATATACTAATTACTCTGGTCTGATTACTGTACATTATATGTAATTAAAACATCACTATGTACCTCATAAATATGTGTAATTATATTATGTCAATTAAAAAATATTTAAAGCCTCCAATGTCATCTCACTTGACTGACCTGAATAAAATCAAAAATTTTATCATGGCCTCCATGGTTAGATCTGCTATCTTCCCACCTCCCATTCCCCTTGTCTGCATCTATCACACTACCCTTTCTAACTCCCCTTCAGCCACATTGAGTTCTTTGCTGAACCTTCACTAGGACAATTACACACCTGCCTTAGAGCCTTTCCACTTGTAGTTTCTGTCAGAAGCATTTTCCCTCAAGATATCTGTATGGCTTTCTTCTTTGATTCTTTTAAGTTTTGGCTCAAATGACAAGTTATTAAAGAGGACTTCCTAGGTGACCTTATTCAAATTAGCACACACTGCATCATTCATTATCTGATCTCCTTGCTTTGCTCTATTTTTTATTCTTGGCATTTATCACCTCTTGACATACATGATTATCTGTTTATTGTCTCCCCCACCTAAATGCACCTCCACTGGAATAGTGACATGGTCTGTTTTTGTTCAGAGTTGTATGCCCACCACTTGGAAAAGCACCTGGCACAGGATAAGCCTCAATAACTATTTATTGAATACATTTGAAAAACAGGGATAATTTGAGCTAGTCATGAAAACATGGCCAGAAAGTTTACTAATTTACATTCATGAAATTTTATTACACTAAGTAGATTAAAGCAATAGAGCCCAGTGTTAATTAATTTTCCACTTCCCCTAAAAATCAAAATAATAAAGAAGCTGATAAGGAAAAAAAAACTAATAATGACTTAGCAGATTTGGGAAAACGGAACAGTGAAAAAGAGACCTACACCTCATGGATATGAGTATGGGAAGAACTCTATAACACATCGGAGCTCCTGAAAAGTATGGGCCACTGTGATGCTCACCTGCTAATTCAGCTAATATTGTGAGCTCCAGCTTGAACCCTCATAATTTACCCAGCAAATAAATTACAGAAGACAAGTTGTGGTGATTGGTCCAAGAGAAGGCAGGTCATACCCATCACCAAAAAATATACTAAAAGAGAACCCCTCCATACCAGCCAACAATAAGCATATTTTATTTGTATGCCAGAGTGTAAAATGAAGGGAATGGGTAATTGATGCAATTTTTGTTTTTCCTTTTACCCCACATTAAAAGTCTTCATTTAAAAGGAAAATCATTTTAGTTTGCTGTAGTTTTGCAATTATATGGGACTTATTTCTTTGGAGATGATTATTAGAGGACCTAACATACCACACATGAAACTGTTTTCTACTCATACAAATAAATGGAGATTTTGTAAGACAAGAAATACATGTGGGATTAGATTGCCACCTAGATTTATCTTTCTTAAAATACAGTTTCCTTACTCTAAAATGTATAATGCCTGTGTAATGTCTCGGCCTTATTGATCTGAACATAAAAGTAGTTCTCTTTTCTTTCTTTTAAGTATCACTCTTAAGAAATCTCCTAAACTCAGTATGAAGTACTAGGTTAATAGCACCTACCAAAAGTGTTATGGGACAAAGGGGCATGAGGATTTGTCTAATGACAGAAAAAATTCTTGTCATCTAAGTTCATTTTATTTTAATTTCTAAAGGAGATTAGTGTCTCAACACTTTAATAAATGTTTTAAGTGAAGTTGTAGTGTACATATAATTCATTGCAGTGCATTTCATCCTACTGCAGGATGTTGAAAATTTTGGTTAAACTAGAAGTACTCCAAATGCAATAGATATTTACATTTCAGTACCTTTGAGTCAAGTATTAATACAATACTCCTAATGGAAACAGAAAAGCAAGACATAAAATATCAACACAAGAAAGCTCCTAAGATATAAAAACATATTCCTAGTGCTAAAATTTTCTCTGAGAATTGAGAAAACAGTCAATCACAGGTTTTTTTTCTGTCTGCATCATGGTGACTATAATAAAAGGATAACATTTATCTTAATTATCATCTGTGGAATATTCACATATACCTATAATAATCTAAATAATGGTTTCTGTGCATACAATAGTGTATATTATTCTGAGAACAAACTCTGTCCTATACTCTGTCATTCTTATGTGCTCTTGAAAGACTCCCAAGAGGCTCCTAACCTTTATTGGGGAAAAAAATCTATAAGAGATCCCCAGAGGATTCTCAAAACAAAACAGAGAAAAAGAGGGATAAGAGTTGCAAAGATTTCTAAAGCCTGGAGAAAAATAAGTCAGTGTCATAAAATCAACGAGCTGACAAGACTAAAACTTTTATTTCTCTCTGTTGAGTCTCAGTACTAGGTTAGCTTTTGTATTGTAATTCTTGAGCTAGGTAGAAAGGATCCTGGAAATGCTAAAATACAAATACAGTAGTCCCCTCTATTCCAAGGGGATACATTCCAAGATCCCCAGTGAATGTCTAAAAACTCAGATAGTATCAGCCCTATATGTACTTTTTTTCTTATACATATATACCTATGATAAAGTTTAGTTTATCATAATTAAGCAGAGTAAGAGATTAACAATCATAAAATAGAACAATTATAACAATATGTTATAATACAAGTTATGTGAATGTGGTCTCTCTCTCTTCCTCAAAATATATTATTGAATTGCACCCACCTATTTTCAGACTACATTGAAACCACAGAAAATAAAACCATGTATTAAGTGGGGACCACTGTAAGTGTAATTTCAGAATACTTCATAGATTCTCCAAATGTAATTTCTACCTGTAAATTCAAGGTTGACTTTGCTAATGTCACATGAAAATATGCCACGCTTCCTGGAAATATTTTTGTGTTTGCAATGTTTACTTTCAAATAAATTTCATTCCACATGTCTCTGCACTGTTTGCAACCCTATGTTATTAGTGCAGTTTGAAGACCAGAGACTTAAAGAACTTCACATTTTCTGGGACTCCTTTAATGTCAATGGAGTGAAACCCAATTAGAACTTGGGTATAAGGGGTGGAAGGTGTAAATCTAGGTGGCATATTTGTTTCCTCCTGAAATCCCGCCCATCAAAACACACAGTAAATGTACATATTTAAAGGGATAAACACTCTAAGATTATATAAGGAGGGAAGAGGAAACACCAGAATATATCACATTTGTTTCTAGGCATATCCATATTAAAAGAAAACTCCTAGCCCATGAGAGTATTTTACATAAGAATGGTCAACATATTTTGGACAGAATGAAGGCAGCTAATGAAGCAGTGATTGACATAGCAGAGGTTGAAGCTCCTTAAAGCATGGGAAGTGATTGTGTTTTTAAGCCAGGACAGAGAGTGGTGGGGAGGACTCCTGTTTTTTCCTTAAGTCTTTTAGCACCACATACTTTATAGAAATGTATTAACTTCATGAAAATAAAAACTAATGTATTAAATTTAAATTAAAGGAAATTATTGGAAAGATAATAGCACTTCTCATGGAATATGAAAGATTGAAAAAAATATCTGTGGGTAGGTTACTGTGCTAGTCAGTAGTGCTTTTTGATCAACTATTTCCTGGTTGTCCCCCAATGTAGCCATATGGTTTGTACTTCATGCCCCCACCATATGGTTAGGTAGGGCAATTTAACCAACCACTCCTGGTTAATGATTTGTGAATGGAAGTGGTAAGTGGCATTTCTGGACCAGAGCATTTAATTATTGGTGAGAGACCCTTCAGAGCGCATTCATTTCCCTCTGACATGGGAGCAACAACATGGAAGAAGGTCTGCTCCACACACCAGGGTCCCTACATGATCGTGATGATCCAGTCCTCAACTGATCCCTTATAGATACAAACAAATACAAGAAATAAACCTGTATTATTTAAACTGCTGTGATTTGGAGGTTATTTGTTACTATTAACCATCCTAATAATGTTGGCCATCCTAATACAATTAGGCGTATAGCTGGACCTACAGGACAGTGAGAATCAGAGACTCTCTGTCTGAGTTCCCATTTCTCTTTTCTGTGAACATGCAGCAGCAAGGTAGTTGTCAGTAGCTACGTCATCTGTCTGAAGACAGGCACCAACTTTCTTCCTCATTTTTAGGTCAGAAACTGGGGAAACACTTATTGCTGTGGCTGCTCTCCTGAGCCAATAAAGAGAGATCAGTGGTTTAGAGTCAGGAAATGACAGGTAAGAGCATGTAAGAATCATGTAACCACATGATTGGGAAGAGAGTAAGGCATATCCCCAAAATGGCAGAGTAATGTTTCCAGGACAAAAGAAGTTGCTGAACAGACAAAATAATGAACATCTACTCCAAGTTACTGTGAATGTAATTTACACCTCCTTAACATTTTGGTGTTTAAATAAAAATATTTAACATCTATTATATAATCTTTGATTACTTTCACAGTTTCACGATGCATCATTCATTAAACATAATCAGTGACCATGCTAGATGGCTATGTGGAATGATATGTAGTGTTTCAACAAGCCATGCTCCTTCATGCCTCCATGTATTTGGCACAACATGGAATGCCCTTATCTCATTGCCTATGTACCCAAGTCTACTCATTCCTAGAGACTCAACTCGAGTGTTACTACCTCTGAGAACCTCCCCAGAGACAGTGTGCCTTAGTTGTAAAGGGTTCAAGCTTTGGACTTAGAGAGATGCAGGATGAACAGCCATTGTACCATTTACTAGCATGTAAACTTGGTCAATTTACTAATCTCTTAGAAGTCTAATTTCGACATCTGTAAAATAATAATAATGACAAATTAACAAGTTTTTATAGATTAGAAACAACAGCATGCATGTATAGGTCCCAGAACATAGTCTGTAATAGCTAGAAAATATATATTCTATATCTCATATTATATTATAGTGCAATTTTCTACATGTATACTTGTCTTTTACAGTAGTCTTCAAGTTTCCTGGATAAGTACCATGTTTTACTCATCTTCAGTGAGTACAGCTGTTTCTAGCACATTAGAATTGGGGAGTTAAAACCAGTTCTGCTTGCTGATTCTTACCCTAGAGACACTGCTTTAATTGATGTGGGATGCAGCCAGGGCATTGGTGTTTTAAAACGCCAGCTTCCCTTGTGGTGTTAATGTGCAGCCAGAATTGAGAATCACAGTCCTAGGTGCTCAGATATTTGTTGAATGAATGTTGTTTGTTCTACAAGGCATTTCTAAGGCTCTACTAAATGTTTCACTCATATAAAACTTTTACCTTTAACTTTAGGAAAAGCCTATAATCTTAGCAAAGGTGACCATTTAATGAGATATATTACTCTGATGCACACTGGAAGAAACAAATGTAATAGACAAGGAGTTCAAGGCTCAACAAGGTTGATTACTGTTGACCATTCCTTTTTTGTCTCGTGAGGAGACATTATGCTTCGTCTCTAAGCAGCTGCCCCTGGATAACCAGTAGTGTGTGAGTAGCATGGGCTTCAAAATGAGAACTGCCTATCTTAAAAAGTGGGGAGCAAAGGATACTGAGGACATGTTTGTCTTTTCTTTTCTCAAATTTCTGTTTGTAAGTTTTAAATTTCTAGCTAGGTTTATGGTTGTATATTTCCTCCACTATGAAAATATGCTGAATAATCAATATCTATTCTGTTTGACAGAGCAGATAATATCTTTCCTCCCTCTAGGCATACTCCTGAAATGTGAAATGAATAAACAAATATATATCTCCACTAAATTGATATATTTGATATATGAATTGATATAAATTGATATGTATATATATCTCAGCTGTTTATAGCATTAAATAATAACAAATTGAATTTGCATTTCTTTTAAAGATGCATGGGGATTTATGCTGTTTCTTATTTTTAATTAAAGTGTACAATTGATAGTGAAGATTTACAGCAGCTCCAAGTATTGCCCATTAAATAACATTTGTTGTCAAAGGGGTATTTATTACTATGGTTAATAAAGAAAATGGATTTTAGAAAACTCTAAACTCTATAATGGCTTTCCATTCTTTTCTTTCCTTTTTGTCTTTGATGTTCTTTAAGCAAGTGTCTAATATACCACAATGTCACCATGACTTATAACGATTTGAAATTACAAAGAAAATCCAAGAACAAGAACAACTTCTTAATCCCTTCCAGACCTTATGCCTCATCTGCAAGCAGCCACCAGTGGATAAATAGTAGTGTATAAATAACGTGGTTTGACAAAAAATTAGAATTATTTCAAAAAGGATAGTTTCAAAATGATCGAATCTGGATGCTAACTTAAATTATTTGAAATACTCAATTTTTAAACTAATTGCACGTAATTGTTTTGACGACTCAATTTAATGGATTTCCATTTTTTATTTTAAAACATGTAGCTATCCCTAACTATCATTGAGACATAGATTATTATGTGTTTGAACCTCAGCTTCCAGGATTGAACAGTGAAGAATTAAAAATAGTTGAATTTCAGATTCCTTAAATTTCACCAGTTCTGTGTCTTAAAAAAACACACTGGTTAAATAAAAGGCAAAATAAAACAACAAAAAAACACAACTTAAAATTATCAATCAATGCTTTTTTATTCTAATTAAATTGTTGGCCAAGTTTTTTTTTTTTTTTTAATGCAACGCCCATAGGCAACTGTTATAGCTAATGTCCATGTCTGTTTCACTTTTCAGTTAGCTATTACTGAGAGTAGTTGTTATCAAAGTTCTCCAGAGACCACTGGGGCCCCCAAGACCCTTTGAAGAGTACATAAAGTCACAATTATGTTTATAATAATACTAAACTGCTTTTTGCCTTGCTTGCTCTTATTATCTCCCAAGTGTACAGTGGAGTTTCCCAGAGGCTATGTGATGCATGCTATTACAACAGATTAAATGCCGAAGCAGAGACGAGATCCAGTTGCATCTACTAAATCAGAGATTTGTAGAAAAAGAACAACAATGCTACTTTTGATACTGAACATTTTTTGTTTGAGAAATAAAGTTATATTTCATAAGAAGTATGCTGTTTATTAGAACATAAATAACGTATAATGGCTTTAATTATTTTAAGTTAAAATCATTTTAAATATATTGATTTTAATTTCTAATATTTCAATATCAATAGATATGACCTATATAAATAAAAACTCTGTGGGCCCTTAAAATTTTTTTAAGAGTACGAAAGGGTTCTCAGATAAAAGTTTGAAATCTTTTGACTTAAAATATTGTAAATCGGGGTGTGTCATATAATATCTTTATACTTATGCATAACATTTTCAAAACAGTTACTTATTTTCCAGTCTAAGTGGATTGTCCCTGCCTTCTGCATGCCAGACCTATGTCATCTAGTCTTGCTACCTTTCCTTCTACAAACATTAATTCACATGGAGTAGGTGTGAACTCCCTGAGAGCAGGAACCATGGAGTCTCACACTAATAGTTACTGAATGAATAAATAAGTTGATGTCATTCAAAGCACAGTGTGCAATACATCAGTTCTGAACTTTTTTAAAGATAATAACTCTAAAAATAACAAATACATACATACAAATCCCAATATTGGTTAAAGTCAACTCCTTTCTGTGACACAACACCCTACCAGACAGCTGATATGGCTGGAGAAAGGCACAAAAGAATGCTGACTAGTCCCACTTGAAATTTATGAGAATTAATTTGAATTGTGTCCTCAAGGGAACCTGGCAATCATACTATATTTCCTTAGATGACAATTAAATACCTTCTCCTGTCTCCTCAAATATGCAACATCCGTTCCCCTATCCCTACTCTCAGCTGATGACTCAGTTTCTTATTTCACCACAACTATTGCCTACAAGTCCCTTCTCTTCTCTACTCTGTATCATAGACAGAGTGATTGTACCCCACTAAGGCCAATGCTTTCACTAGAGCCCATCCCTCTTGCTTACTCAAGGGCATCATCCAGAAATTCCTCCTTGATCAATTGTCTCCAACAAAAATTCCTATCAGCATAAAAATCAGCTGAAATTCCTCCAATATTAAAGTTTCTTTTCTCCTGGTCCCATCCCTGACCAGCTATAACTCTACCTTTCTGCCCCCCTCTATAATGTAACTTCCTTCAAGGTTGTTGATATTTACCACTTCAGATTCATTTCCTCCCATTTTCTCTTAACCTCTCTTCAGGCAGGCTTTTCTCCCATTTTTTTTGTTTTTAATCAGTATGACAATGACATCCACACTGCTAAATCTAATGGTTAATTCTCAGCTCTCCTCTCACTTGACTTTTCGGATATATTTGACACAACTGATAACAAATTAATCCAAGAATAAAGAAACTTGTCCTAACTCAAAACCCCTCGTAAGTCTGGAATATTTGGGCCTTCCTTGATCTGTATACATTAGGCATTTAATTTTCATTAGATACATGAATAATAATAAACAGTATCACTAAAATATGTTTAAACATTACTATCAATATTAACAATGTTACTATAAATTGATATCTTCAAAACTTCTTGGTTCAAAAAGTAAATAGATTTATCTGTGGATATAATGTCTTGAGAGCATTATTTATTTATTGGATTGTACCATATTCACTTTTTAAAAAACTCCAGGAGAAAAGGGCTGAGGGGTCTCAGCATCAAGATTAATTGTGCATCTCCTGAGAAATTACTTTGACTTTGTCCTGTGATCCCTGTGAATTGTGTACCTAACCAGGTTTACTTTTTTTTTTTTTTAAAGTCTCCTTAGAATCAAATTAACAGCTCAATCATTAACTAATAAGTAACTTATTAGGTTAAACATATTGTGATCACTATAAGCTCCAATCTATGTCTCATATTTATTCTTTCCTTGCCATTATTAACTGCTATAATTTTGGTATATTTTCTGTATTCTCACAAGCCACCTTTCATTCATTCCAGAATAAGGCAGGGTATAAATAAATAACCAAGCCACTAAATAAATGCATATGCACATACATATATACGTACAAACATAAACAGAACAGACTAAAAGGGAAAATGTCTAAAGATTAAAGATGGCTCATCTGTGTTTCAGTGTCAAAGAAAAATCTGAGAGAAGGTTGTGAAAATTGGTATCAGTAGGAAACAAGAATGGCATTTGTTACTTATTTTCCAGGGTCAGTTCAGAAATAAGGAGGATCCTTCTTTAAAAGATTTCTGGGGATTGGGCACCAAGATGGCCGAATAGGAGCAGCTCCAGCCTCCAGCTCCCAGTGTGAGCGACAGAGAAGATGGGTGATTTCTGCATTTCCAACTGAGGTACCAGGTTCATCTCACTGGGGTGTGTCCAACAGTCAGTGCAGGACAGTGGGTGCAGGCCAGTGAATGAGAGCCGAAGCAGGGCAAGGCATTGCTTCACCCAGGAAGTGAAAGGGGGAAGGGAATTCCTTTTCCTAGCTAAGGGAAACCGTGACACACAACACCTGGAAAACCAGGTCACTCCCACCCTAATACTGCGCTTTACCAAGGGTCTTAGCAAACGGCACACCAGGAAATTATATCCCGTGCATGGTGCAGAGGGTCACATGCCCACGGAGCCTCCCTCATTGCTAGCACAGCAGTCTGAGATCTAACTGCAAGGCAGCAGCAAGGCTCGGGGAGGGGTGCCCACCATTGCTGAGGCTTAGGCAAGTAAATAAAGCGGTGGGAAGCTTGAACTGGGTGGAGCCCACCACAGCTCAAGGAGGCCTGCCTGCCTCTGTAGACTCCACCTCTGCAGACAGGGTATAGCTAAACAAAAAGCAGCAGAAATCTCTGCAGATGTAAATGTCCCTGTCTGACAGCTTTGAAGAGAGCAGTGATTCGCCCAGCACAGAGGTTGAGATCTGAGAATGGACAAGCCTGCTCAAGTGGGTCCCTGACCCCTGAGTAGCCTAAGTGGGAGACATCCCCCACTAGGGGCAGACTGACAACTCACGCCTCACATGGCTGGGTACACCTCTGAGACGAAGTTTCCAGAGGAACAATCAGACAGCAACACTTGCTGTTCAGCAATATTCTCTCTTCTGCAGCTTCTGCTGCTGATACCAGGCAAACAGGGTCTGGAGTGGACCTCAATCAAACTCTAACAGACCTGCAGCTTAGGGTCCTGATTGTTAGAAGGAAAACTAACAAACGGAAAGGACATCCACACCAAAACCCCATCTGTATGACACCATCATCAAAGACCAAAGGTATATAAAACCACAAAGATGGGGAAAAAGCAGTGCAGAAAAGCTGAAAATTCAAAAATTCAGAGCATCTCTCCCCCTCCAAAGGAACGCAGTTCCTCACCAGCAATGGAACAAAGCTGGATGGAAAATGACTTTGACGAGTTGAGAGAAGAAGGCTTCAGTCGATCAAACTTCTCAGAGCTAGGAGGAACTATGAACCCAGTGCAAAGAAACGAAAAACCTTGAAAAAAGATTTGACAAATGGATAACTAGAATAACCAATGCAGAGAAGTCCATAAACAACCTGATAGAGATGAAAACCATGACACAAGAACTACATGACAAATGCACAAGCTTCAGTAACGGACTCGATCAACTGGAAGAAAAAGTATCAGTGATTGAAGATCAAATGAATGAAATGAAGGGAGAAGAGAAGTGTAGAGAAAAAAGAGTAAAAAGAAATGAACAAAGCCCCCAAGATATATGGGATTATGTGAAAAGACAAAATCTACGTTTGATTGGTGTACCTGAAAGTGATGGGGAGAATGGAACCAAGCTGGAAAACACTCTGCAGGATATTATCCAGGAGAACTTCCCCAACCTAGCAAGGCAGGCCAACATTGAAATTCAGGAAATACAGAGAACGCCACAAAGATACTCCTCGAGAAGAGCAACTCCAAGACACCTAATTGTCAGATTCACCAAAGTTGAAATGAAGGAAAAAATGTTAAGGGCAGCCAG
>NW_016805697.1:2494803-2524803 GCF_001698545.2 Rhinopithecus bieti
CTGGGAAAATTGGCTAGCCATAAGTAGAAAGCTGAAACTGGATCCTTTCCTTACTCCTTATACGAAAATTAATTCAAGATGGATTAGAGATTTAAATGTTAGACCTAAAACCATAAAAACCCTAGAAGAAAACCAAGGCAATACCATTCAGGACATAGGCATGGACAAGGACTTCAGGTCTAAAACACCAAAAGCAATGGCAACGAAAGCCAAAATTGACAAATGGGACCTAATTAAACTAAAGAGCTTCTGCACAGCAAAAGAAACTGCCATCAGAGTGAACAGGCAATCTACAGAATGGGAGAAAAGTTTTGCAATCTACTCATCTGACAAAGGACTAATATCCAGAACCTACAAAGAACTCAAACAAATTTACAAGAAAAAAAACAACCCCATCAAAAAGTGGGCAAAATATATGAAACAGACACTTCTCAAAAGAAGACATTTATGCAACCAACCGACACATGAAAAAATGCTCATCATCACTCGCCATCAGAGAAATGCAAATCAAAACCACAATGAGATACCATCTCACAGCAGTTAGAATGGCAATCATCAAAAAGTCAGGAAACAACAAGTGCTGGAGAAGATGTGGAGAAATAGGAACACTTTTACACTGTTGGTGGGACTGTAAACTCGTTCAACCATTGTGGAAGACAGTGTGGTGATTCCTCAAGGATCTAGAACTAGAAATACCATTTGACCCAGTCATCTCATTACTGGATATATACCCAAGGGATTATAATTCATGCTGCTATAAAGACACACGCACACGTATGTTTATTGCGGCACTATTCACAATAGCAAAGACTTGGAACCAACCCAAATGTCCATCAATGACAGACTGGATTAAGAAAGGGTGGTGCATATACATGATGGAATACTATGCAGCCATAAAAAAGGCCAAGTCCGTGTCCTTTGTAGGGACATGGATGCAGCTGGAAACCATCATTCTCAGCAAACTATCGCAAGAACAGAAAACCAAACAGCACATGTTCTCACTCATATGTGGGAACTGAACAGTGAGATCACTTGGACACAGGAAGGAGACTATCTTACACTGGGGCCTGTTGTGTGGTAGAGGGAGTGGGGAGGCATAACATTAGGAGATATACCTAATGTAAATGATGAGTTAATGGGTGCAGCACACCAACTCGGCACATGTATACATATTTAACAAACCTGCACGTTGTGCACATGTACCCTGGAACATAAAGTATAATAAAAATAAAAAATAATTTAAAAAAAAGATTTCTGAACACAAATATATTAGATTGCCTGCCAAAGGTTCTTGAAACCAAAGAACTGATATCATATTATTCAAACAACTTAAATATAAGTAATCATAAATATACATGATCTTTCTGGTTATACTATTTCTGCTTTTCTACCAAAGCCTGAGTTAAATCTATGAAGCAAAAAAATTATAGCAACTGAATTGGACCAAACTGTAAGACAAAATTTTAGTGTGGACATGAGTTATTTCCCTTTGTTTCACATGGTTATCCAGCCTGTTTGTCTTTTTTTATAGGAAAAGATGCACTCTGTCATCAGATGAGACAAAAGGAGTCAGAAAAGGATTAGACATCTGAAAGACAAATAGGATGAAACGCCTTTTCCTATGCAAATTTATTACTTAGTGTCAGTTGTTTTGGTGACTAATTTTGTTCTTTTTTGTTAAATAATTATACTGTATGATTTCTAGTCTGCAAACATGTTTTCTGAGGCTCTGGGCAAATGAGGTACATTGGAGCACATCGAGAAAGAGAGGAGGCGTGTCAGCTGCCTGCCATAGCTGATGGCGAGAACACATCATTTATAGCAGGAATTGGAAACAGAGTTAGTTTCTCTGTATTGAGTTACCCATTTTTCAAGCCAGATGTTAGTAAGTGAAGGATTTTCAGCTTTTCAGCCTAAGATCCCAGGTTAGAGAACGATGATTCCCAAGCACAATGGAAAACTACACACAATACTCACCCTTCTCTTAAAATTCAATAGTTTTAGTCCCCACTTTATGTTTCATAATGAAGTGAAACAGAGGCACTATGCATCTCTTAAAATGTGTACAAACTGGTATCAACTTTATCAAATATATGCCTGTGTAATAACATTTCATAAATCTTGGGTGAATTTTATCTCTAAAAATGTAAAGTTGGGACTCACACATGGTGTTTTCCAATCCTCATCATTCATCTTCATCCTTTAAATGAAAGTTCCATGGAAACAACGGACTGGAGTGGGTTTTGTTTTTCCTCCTAGGAATTACAAAAGAAAACGCATTATTAGCTTGTAGCTCATTTGACAGCAGGATAAAAGTGAAACCATTTTCAAGAAGCAGCTGAAAAGGACTAGACTCATTAAAGTGAACTCAGAGGCTCATGGCTAAGTGGTAAAATATTTCAAAGGATCAAATTTAATAAACTAATAAGAAAGCTCGACGACTGCCATCTCTACTGTGCACCAATTTAATTCAATGTTGCACACGTGGTAAACCTCTTAGCCCAATACTTGACAGAATAATTACCTCATTAAAGAAAGGATGTAAGTGTAGTGTAGAAATCTTGGTGGACTCAGGTTTTCCTAAGGAAATAAAAGCTTTATAGATTCCATTTTCCACTTGATAAAAGAACACTTAAGCTTAAAATGTCATCAGGTTTTGGGAGGGGAATGAAAAGGAACTCTTTTTTTTTCGGTGGGGTAATAAAAGCATATATATATATATATATGGAATTAGAAAACATATGACTATGTTCCGGTTTGTCTTAATCCCTACTGTTTGTTTTATTCCCTCTGTTACTATAATAGTAGCAGTTTCAAGCTTTGCTTTCCTTATGGAGTAAAATATGTATTAACAT
This sequence comes from Rhinopithecus bieti, assembly GCF_001698545.2. Classification (NCBI taxonomy): domain Eukaryota; kingdom Metazoa; phylum Chordata; class Mammalia; order Primates; family Cercopithecidae; genus Rhinopithecus; species Rhinopithecus bieti. The sequence goes on from NW_016805697.1 coordinate 2,497,659, forward strand.
AAAATAGAATAAAAGGATTCAGTTAACACTGAAATAGATGACAAGATCCTCCAGGTAAGGGAATCTCAACACCTGTTGCACATTAGAATCACTCGGGAACCTTTCAAAATTACTGATGCCTGCATCTCATCCCCAAGATTCTGGTTTTATATGATGTAGGAACCACATTTATGTATCAGTACTTTTAAAAATACTTCCAGATTACTGTAATATATAACAGCGAGGTGAGAAATCGCTGCTCTAAGTCACCATGTCATGTGCTGGAGCACTTTTGAGAGTAAAAGGAGCCCCGTGAATAATTACACCTGCCACTGTCATGGGCAAACTAGGACGTAGGGTCATCTACCTCATTTCCAATGCTAAATATATCTAAAATGTTTCTGATAAAAGATAGTTCAGTCTACACATTATTACCTACACAAAAGAAAATTCCTTATCTCCCAAGACAACACCTTATATCCTTTAACAGTTAGAATATACTCTCTATCAGTTCTACCCATTATTTCCTGAGTTCACCCATAAGGGATTAACTCCTCTTCCAGAGACAGGCCCTTAAGATATTTGAAGATGTGTGTTATGTTCCTTCCTTAGCATTTTCTCTTCTGAAGCCAAATTTTCACCTCCTGATTAAATACTCTTCAGTTTTCAGGACTTGTCTCATGTTATAATTTTGTGTATTATCTTTTTTTTTTTTGAGATGGAGTTTCACTCTGTTGCCCAGGCTGGAGTGCAATGGCGTGATCTCGGCTCACTGCAAGCTCCGCCTCCAGGGTTCAAGTCATTCTCCTGCCTCAGCCTCCTGAGTAGCTGGGATTACAGGCGCCCAACACCACACCCAGTTAATTTTTGTATTTTTAGTAGAGACAGGGTTTTGTTATGTTGTCCAGGCAGGTTTCAAACTACTGACCTCAAATGATCCACCTGCCTCAGCCTCCAAAAAGTTTTATCTTTATGGTTGCTCACATATGAAGATTTTCAAGTTTGTTTATTCCATTTTATAAGGCAGAGCCAATGTAAGGATCCTGTAATGCTTATTATTTGATATATAATAATATACACACAACATTTAAGTAAAGATTTGTTAGGAGAATAAAGGCTGTATTATTATCTGAGCTGCTCAAACCTCTTCTCCACCAACCAGCAGAGTTGTAGACACCCTAATAAATAGGACTTATGGCTAAGAGGAAGAAAAGGGCTCATTAGTTTGTAACTTGTTTATCCTCAGGGATGCCTAAGGCAATTTTCATGCCAACCAGAGCTCCTTGCAAATATTGACTGATGGAATTTACTAGCAAAAGGATGAACGAGAGACCTGAGGAGTGGCTGTGTAATAATTTCTTATCTAGGATTGCTTTTAGCTGCATATATCTGGTCTGTCTAGATTTTTAAAAATAAATTATTCTATAATTTATGGGCTGCCACTAGACTGAATAATAGATAGTTACTTGATTAAACAGGGCTATGGAGTTGCAAAACATAGAAAATAAGAGATCCCAAAACTCAAAGACTTCCCTCTACCAGCTTGCCTTCTATGCAGTTAGTATTACTCATCCCCAAATTAAACTGCATCCAAGTGCTGGAAAAGAAGCTCAAAGAGCGATGTCTGAAAGAGTTAGGTCTCCCGGATATCCTTTTGCTCATGTTTCTTTTTTTTTTTTTGAGATGGAGTTTCGTTGTTGTTGCCCGGGCTGGAGTGCAATGGCGCCATCTCGGCTCATGGCAACCTCGGCCTCCGGGATTCAAGAGATTCTCCTGCCTCAGCCTCTAGTAAAACTCAGTACTCTGTAATTTACTGTATGTCTAACAGTTTTAATCTTTGGGACTTCAGTTTCGCTTCATTCCGAGGGTACTGTTTTTAGTCTCTTATTGACCATTCTGAACAGTGTGCTGTCTTATCTTTGGTTCAAGTTTCTCTGGCTAACCTCTTTAGATTAATGTTTCCTTTTAAATGAAAACTTGGCTTTAGATTCCAACTTTCCCTCTGGGCATGGCTCTTTTTGAAAAAGAAAAAACAAAAAAAAGCTTTATTGAGATATAATTCACATACCAAACAATTCACCCATTTGAAGTGTAAAATTCAATGTCTTTTAGTATGTTCAGAGTTGTACCGTCATCACCACAATCTAATTTTAGAACATTATGTCATCCCAAAAAGAAATCCTGTACCCACTCCTCCACCTTCCACCCACCAGCTCCACCCACCACCCAACATAGCAACAACGAATCTACTTTCTGTTTGTATAGGTTTACCTATTCTGGATTTTCATACAAATGAAATCACACATTTGTGACTAGTTGATTTCACTCAGTATTATGTTTTCAAGGTTCATTCCAGTTGTAGCCCATATCAGTACTTCATTCCTTTTTATTGCTTAATAACATTCCATAGTATAGACCTACCACATTTTATTTATTTGTCCATTAACCAGTGATGAACACTTGGCTTGTTTCTTCTTTTTCGCTGTTCTTTTTGGTTATTATGAATAATACTGCTGTACACATTCATGTACCAGTTTTTGTGTGGATATACATTTACATTTCTCTTGGGTGTATACCTAGGAGTGGAATTGAGGGACCACATGGTAATTCCATGTTTAACATTTGAGAACTGCCCAGCTGTGCTTCAAGCCTGTGCACCATTTACATTCCCACCACCAGTTTATGAAGGTTACAATTTCTCACATACTCACCAATACCTTTTTATTTGTCCTTTATTATTGTTGTTGTTGTATCTCAGTGTGATTTTCATTTACATTTCCCTAATGGCTAATGAGGTTGAGCATTATTTCTGGTTCTTACTGGCTCTTTATGTAAGAGCCAATGTCTTGAAAAATGCCATTTCAGATCCTTTGTTCACCTTTAATTTTGTTATCTTTTTATTATTGAGGTGTAAGAGTTGTAAGAGTTTGTTCATATTGTGGATACATGTAACTTATCAAATATATAATTTGCAAACATTTTGTTTCATTCTGTGGTTGTCTTTTTCCTTTTCGGATAGTGTCCTTGGAAGTACAAAAGTTTTTAATATTATTGCAACTCAATGTTTCAATTTTTTATTTTATTGTTATACTTTTGGGGTCATATCTCAGAAGGTTTCTTTTTTCTTTTTTCTTTTTATTTTTCTTTTTTTTCCCAGACAGAGCTTCCCTCTGTCACCCAGGCTGGAGTGCAATGGCATGATCACGGCGCACTGCAATCTCCGCCTCCTGGGTTCAAGCCATTCTCTTGCCTCAGCCTCCCGAGTAGCTGGGACTACAGCACCCACCACCACGCCTGGCTGATTTTTTTTTTTTTGTATTTTTAGTAGAGATGGGGTTTCACTGTGTTGGCCAGGCTGATGTCGAACTCCTGACCTCATGATCTGCCCATCTCGGCCTCCCAAAGTGCTGGGATTACAGAAGGTTTTCTTAATCCAAGGTTACTAAGATTCGCTCCTCTTTTTTCTTCAAAGTTTTATAGTTTTAGATCTTATATATAAGTCTACAATTTACATGAAGTTAATTTTTGTGTGGAGTGTAAGGAATGAATCCTTCTTCATTATTTTGCTTGTGGATATCCAGTTGTCCCAGCACCATTCTTTCCTGTATTAAATTTTCCTGGAATCCTTGTTGACAATTTATTGATCTTAAATGTGAGAGTTTATTTCTGGACTCTGAATTATATATCATTGATGTATATGTGTATATTTATGCCAATACCACACTGTCTTGACTATTGTACTTTTCTTGTACATTTTGAAACCAGGGAGTGTGAGTCCTCCAACTTTTTTCTTCTTTCTCAAGATTGTTTGGGCTATTCTGGTTTCTTTCATTTCCATGTGAATTTAGGATCAGCTTGCCAATTTCTGCACAGTAAAAGTCGGGGACAGCTAAAATTTTGATAGGGATTGTGATGAGTCTGGAATCTGTAGATCAATTTGGGAACTACTGCAATCTTAACTATTATAAAATTTTTGATCCATAAATATGGGATGTGCTCCTTTTACTTAGGCATTCCTTAATTTCTCTTATCAATATTTTTTAGTTTTCAGTGCACAAGTTTTGCACTTTTTTGGTTAAATTTATTTCTACGTATTTATTAGTTTTGATGCTGTGGTAAATGTTAATGTTGTTAATTTTATTTTAGAATTGCCCATTGCCAGTGTAGAGACATGCAGCTGAGTTTTCTACATTGATCTTATACCTTGCAATCTTGCTGAATTCACTTATTAGTTATAAAAGCTTTTAGTGTATTCTCTAGTATTTTCTATACACTAGGTCATGTCATCTGCAAATAGAAATTGTCTTATTTCTTCTTTCCTAATTAGGATGGCATTATTATTATTTTTTTTACTTCTTCCTTCCCAAATGGGGTGACTTTTTTTTACATAATTGCCCTAATTAGACTATCCAGGTGCAATGTCAAATGGAAGTGGCGAGAGTGGACATTCTTGCCTTGTCTCTGATCTTATCTGGAAAGCATTCAGTTTCACCATTAATTATAAGGCAAGCTGTGGGATTTTGTAGATGCTTTTCAGGCTAAGGAAGTTTTCTTCTATTTCTAATCTGATGAATTTTTTTCATAAAAGGCCTTTGGATTATGTCAAATGCTTTTTCTGCATCCCCTTAGATGATTATATGGTTCTTTTTTTAATTACATGCATATGGTAGATTACATTAATTGATTTTCAGGTGCAAAACCAACCTTACATTCCTTAGACAAATTCCCCTTTATCATGGTACATAGTTCCTTTTAAATATTGCTTTTATTTGCTAATATTTTGTTGTGGATTTTTTTTGCCTACATTCATAAGACATATTGGTATGTAGTCTTTCTTTTTATGATTTATTTGTCTGTTTTTGGATATCAGGGTAATTCTAGACTCATAGAATAAGTGAAAATGTGCTCCCTCATATTTTTCAGAAGAGCTGTTGAGTAATTGATACTAATTCTTCTTTAAATTAATAAATACTTTACTAATTGTTACTAATAACAAATGATTATTAATTTGATAATAATTTACTACATGACTAGTAAATCTGGGCTAGGCTATTTTCTTAGGAAGATTTTTAATGACTAATTAAATGTATTTGCTTAGCAAGTATGTATTTAAATTTTCTATTTCTTCTTGTGTAAGTTTCATTAGTTTGTGTCTTTCTAGGAGTTTTCCTATTTCATTTAAGTTAGTGAATTTGTTGGCATACATTTGTTTGTAGTATTCCCTTAACATCTTTACTATTTCTGTAAGGTTGGTAGTAATGTCTCCTTTTTAGTCCTGTTTTAGTGACATGAGACTTCTCTCTTTTTTTCTTGGTCAGTTTAGCCAAAGAGTTTTCCATTTTGTTGATCTTCTTGAAGAGCCAACTTTTGGGTTGTTTTTTTTCCCATTGTTTTCCTCTTTTCTGTTTAGTTATTTCCATTGTAATCTTTACTGTGTTTTGTTCTTCTTTCATCATTGTCTCAGAAGACTGTGTGATTGATTATTTTAAGGTAGATATTTACAGCTAAAAATTTCCCTCTATGACTGCTTTAACTACATAAGTATTGATATTTAAAACATTATTAATCTCAAAGAATTTTCTAATTTAATTTGTGACTTTTAAAATTTGACCTATTGCTTATGTAAGAGTGTGTTGTTCAATTTCCAACTATGTTTGAGTTTCCCAAATTTTTTTGATTATTGATTTCTATTTTACTCAATTGTGGTTGGAGAACACCTTTGTTATCATTTTAAATTTGTTGAGGTTTATTTGTTGCTTTATGTCCTAGCATGTGGTCTATACTAGAGAATTTTTCATGTACTCTTGAAAAAAATGTACATTCTGCCTTCTCTGGTAGTATCTGTAGAGGTGGTCTATATGTAGTGTTTATGGATATAGACTATAGATAGTCCTAGTTGTTTTACTGGTTTTCAAGTTTTGTATACTCCTGTTGATCTTCTTCCTCACTGATATATTCTGTTTTTATTTATTTTTTTGAGATGGAATCTCATGCTGTCGCCCAGGCTGGAGTGCAGTGGCATGATCTCAGTTCACTGCAATCTCTGCTTCCCGGGTTCAAGTGATTCTCCTGCCTCAGCTTCCTGAGTAGCTGGGATTATAGGCACCTGCCACCACACCTGACTGATTTTTTTTGTATTTTTAGTAGAGACAGAGTTTCACTGTATTAGCCAGGATGGTCTCTATCTCCTGACCTTGTGGTCTGCCCACCTTGGCCTCCCAAAGTGGTGGGATTATAGGTGTGAGCCACTGAGCCCAGCCCCTAGCTGATATATTCTTTAAAGTGAGATCATTGAAGTCTTCAACTATTATTGTTGAATTGTTTTCTTTTCCCCCTCTATTCTGTTAACTTTTGCTTTGTGTATTTAGGGATGTATTTTTTTCAGGTACAAACTTTTTTGTGCGTGATTTATTGCCATTCAGCTTTCTTATGATTGCTGTTTATATGTATCTCCTTGTCCATCCTTTTACTTTCAATCTATTTGGATGGAGTTTTTATGGGGTCTTTTTTGTTGATGTTGTTGTTGTTGCTGCTTTCTGTTTGTTTGTTTTTTTCTTCTTATAATGGGCAGGTCCCTCTTCTGCAGGTCTGGTGCAGTTTGCTTGGGGTCTACTCTAGAACATGTTCACCTGGGTATTGAATTGATCTTTGTATATGGTGTAAGGAAGAGGCCCAGTTTCAGTTTTCTGCATAGGGCTAGCCAGTAATCCTAGCACCATTTATTGAATAGGGTGGTCCATCCTCCATTGCTTGTTTTTGTCAGCTTGGTTGAAGATCAGATGGTCGTGGGTGTGTGGCTTTATTTCTGGGCTCTCTATTCTGTTCCATTCATCTGTATGCCTGTTTTTGTACCAGTACCATGTTGTTTTGGTTATTATAGCCCTGTAGTATAGTTTGAAGTTGGGTAATATGATGCCTCCAGCTTCGGTATTTTAGCTTAGGATTGCCTTGGCTATTCAGGCTCTTTTAAAATTCCGTATGAATTTGAAAATAGTTTTTTAACATTATGTGAAGAATTTCAGTGGTAGTTTGATAGGAATAGCATTAAATCTATAAATTGCTTTGGGCAATATGGATATTATAATGATGTTAATTTTTCCTTTCCATGAGCATGGAATGTTTTCCCATTTGACTGTGTCATCTCTGATTTCTTTGAGCAGTGTTTGTAATTATCATTGCAAAGATCTTTCACCTCCCTAGTTAGCTGTGTTTCTGGGTATTTTATTCTTTTTGTGGCAATTGTGAATGGGAGTTCGTTCCTGATTTGGCGCTTAGGTTGACTGTTGTTGGTTTATAGGAATGGTAGTTATTTTGTATATAGATTTTGTATCCTGAGATTTTGCTGTAGTGTTTTTTTTTTTTTTTACTTTAAGTTCTGGGATACATGTGCAGAATGTGCAGGTTTGTTACATAGGTATACATGTGCCATGGTGGTTTGCTGCACCCATCCACCTGTCATGTACATTAGGTATTTTTCCTAATGCTATCCCTCCCCTAGCCCTCCACCTGCTGACAGGCTCTGGTGTGTGATGTTCCCTTCTCTGTGTCCAAGTGTTCTCATTGGTCAACTCCCACTTATGAGTGACAACATGCAGTGTTTAGTTTTCTGTTCTTGTGTTAGTTTGCTGAGGATAATGTTTTCCAGCTTCATCCATGTCCCTAAAAAGGACATGAACTCATCCTTTTTTATGGCTGCATAGTATTCCATGGTGTATATGTGCCACATTTTCTTTATCCAATCTATCATTGCTGTAGTTGTCTAACAACTTAAGGATTTTTTTTTGGCTGAGACTGGAGTTTTCTAGATGTAGACTCATGTAGTCTGCAAACAGCGATAGTTTGATGTCCTATCTTCCTATTTTAATGCTGTTTATGTCATTCTCTTGCCTGACTTCTCTGGTCAGGACTTCCAATACCATATTGAATAGGAGTATTGAGAGAGAACATTCTTGTCTTGTGTCACTTTTTGCCCATTCAGTATGTTGTTAGGTGTGGGTTTGTCATAGATGGCTTTTATTATTTTGAGATATGTTTCTTTGATACCTAGTTTATTAGAGTGTTTAACATGAAGGGATATTGAATTTTATTAAAAGCCTTTTTTTGCATCTATTGAGATAATCATGTAGTTTTGTCTTGAATTCTGTTTTGTGATGAGTTACATTTATTGATTTGTGTATGTTGAACTAAACTTGCATCCCAGGGATAAGGCCCACTTGATCATGTTGGATTAGCTTTTTGATGTGCAGCTGAATTTGGTTTGCTAGTATTTTGTTGAGGATTTTTGCAAAAATGCTCATCAAAGATGTTGACCTGAAGTTTTCTTGTTTTGTTGTTTATCTGAAAGGTTTTGGTATTTGGATAATGAAAGCCTCATTGAATGCACTGGAAAAGCATCCCTCCTCTTCAATTTTTTGGAATAGTTTCAGGTGAAATAGTACCAGCTCTTCTTTGTTCATGTGCTAGAATCTTCTAGAATCTGGTCATAAGCTTATTTTGGTTGGTAGGCTATTACTGATTCAAGTTTGGAGCTTGTTATTGTCTTTTCAGGGATGCAGTTTCTTCCTGGTTCAGTCTTGGGAAGGGGTGTATTTCCAGGAGTTTATCCATTTCTGTTAGATTTTCTAGTTTGTCTGCATGGAAGTGTTTATAGTAGTCTCTGATAGTTATTTATATATTTTTTGAAGTCAGTGGTAACATCCTCTTTGTCATTTCTAATTGTGCTATTTTTGGATCTTCTCTCTTTTCTATTAGTCTAGCTAGCCTTATATCTTATTAATTTTTTCAAAAAAACCAACTCCTGGATTTATTGATCTTTTGAATGGTTTTCTGAGTCTCAATTTCCTTCAGTTCAGCTCTGATTTTGGTTACTTCTTGTCTTCTGCTAGCTTTGGGATTAGTATGCTCATTATTCTCTAGTTCTTCTTGTTGTGATGTTACATTGCCAATTTGTGATCTTTGTAACTTTCTGATATGGGCACTTAGTGTTATAAATTTCCCTCTTAATTCTGCCTTAGCTGTGTGGCAGAGATTCTGGTATGGTTTATCTTTGTTCTCTTTAGTTTCAAAGCATTTCTTGATTTTTGCCTTAATTTCATTATTTACCCCAAAGTCATTCAGAAGTAGATTGTTTAATTTCTATGCAATTGCATGGTTTTGAGTGGTTTTCTTAGTGTTGATTTCTATTTTGATTGCACTGTTGTCCAAGAGAGTGGATGGTATGATTTTGGTTCTTTTACATTTGCTGAAGAATGTTTTATGTCCAATTGTGTGGTCAATTTTATAGTATGTGCCTTGCAGTGATGAGAAGAATATACACTCTTGTTTTTGGGTGGAGAGTTCTGTGGATTTCTATCATGTCCCTTTGGTCCAGTATTGAGGTGAGGTCCTGAATATGTTTATTACTTTTCTGCCTCAATGATTTGTGTAATACTGTCAGTGGGGTTGTGTGGGAGTCCAAGTCTCTCTGATAGTTTCTAAGAACTTGCTTTATGAATCTGGATGCTCCTGTATTGAGTGCACATATATTTAGGGTAGTCACATCTTCTTGTTAAACTGCAGCCTTTACCATTGTGTAATGCCCTTCTTTGTCTTTTTTGTTCTTTTTTGGTTTAATGTCTGTTTTGTGTAAAATTAGGATTGCAACCACTGTTTTTTTTTTTTTTCCTCTTTTTCATTTGCTTCTTAGATATTCCTCCATCACTTTATTTTGAGCCCATAGATATCATTGCAAGTCAGATGGGTCTCTTGAAGACAGTATACCATTGGGTCTTGCTTCTTTATCCAGCTTGCTACTCTGTGCCTTTTAACTGGGGCATTTAGTCAATTTAAATTCAAGGTTAGTATTGATACGTGTGGATTTGATCCTATCATTATGTTGTTTTCTGAATTATGCAGATTTGTTTGTGTGGTTGCTTTACAGTATCACTGGTCTGTGTACTTAAGTGAATTTTTATAGTGGCTGGTAATAATATTTCCTTTCCATATTTAGTGCTTCCTTCAGTTGCTCTTGTAAGGCGGGTCTGGTGGCAATGAATTCCCTCAACATTTGCTTGTCTAAAAAGAATCTTATGTCTTATTCACTTGTGTTTAGTTTGACTAGATACAAAAATCTGTGTTGGAATTTCTTCTTTAAGAATGTTGAATATAGTACCTTGATATCTTCCCACTTGTAGGGTTTCGCTGAGAGGTCCACTGTTAGTCTGATGTGCTTCTCTTTATAGGTGACATGGTCTTTCATTCTAGATGCCATTAACTTTTCTTTCTGACCTTGGGGAATATGATGATTATATGTATCTTGGGGCTGATCTTCTTGTGAAGTATTTTGCAGGTGTTTTTCACATTTCCTGGTTAAATCTGGCCTCTCTAGCTAGGTTGGGGAGATTCTCATGGATGATAACCTGAAATATATTGTCTAAATTGCTTCTATTCTCCCTGTCTCTTTCAGGGACACCAGTGATTCATAGATTTGGCCTCTTTTTATAATCCCATATTACTCAGAAGTTTTGTTCATTCCTACTCTTCTGCTTCTTTGTACTAAATTAGTGTTTTGTAGATTATATATGTTACAGACCTAATGATATATTGTTATAATTATTACTTTATACAACTTTATGTCTTTTAAAGAAGCTAAGGAAAGAAAGAAGAGCAATTATATACAAGAAAAAAACAAACAACTCCATCAAAAAATGGGCAAAGGATATGAACAGACATTTCTCAAAAGAAGACATTCATACAGCCAACAGACACATGAAAAAATGCTCATCATCACTGGCCATCAGAGAAATGCAAATCAAAACCACAATGAGATACCATCTCACACCAGTTAGAATGGCAATCATTAAAAAGTCAGGAAACAACAGGTGCTGGAGAGGATGTGGAGAAATAGGAACACTTTTACACTGTTGGTGGGATTGTAAACTAGTTCAACCATTATGGAAAACAGTATGGCAATTCCTCAAGGATCTAGAACTAGATGTACCATATGACCCAGCCATCCCACTACTGGGTATATACCCAAAGGATTATAAATTATTCTACTACAAAGACACATGCACACGTATGTTTATTGCGGCACTATTCACAATAGCAAAGACTTGGAATCAACCCAAATGTCCATCTGTGACAGACTGGATTAAGAAAATGTGGCACATATACACCATGGAATACTATGCAGCCATAAAAAAGGATGAGTTTGCGTCCTTTGTAGGGACATGGATGCAGCTGGAAACCATCATTCTTAGCAAACTATCACAAGAAGAGAAAACCAAACACCGCATGTTCTCACTCATAGGTGGGAACTGAACAATGAGATCACTTGGACTCGGGAAGGGGAACATCACACACCGGGGCCTATTATGGGGAGGGGGGAGGGGAGAGGCATTGCCTTGGGAGTTATACCTGATGTAAATGACGAATTGATGGGTGCTGACGAGTTGATGGGTGCAGCACACCAACATGGCACAAGTATACATATGTAACAAACCTGTACATTATGCACATGTACCCTAGAACTTAAAGTATGATAATAATAATCATATAGAATATAACACAAATCTATTACACATAGTAATGTAGATCACTGTATGCTGAGGTAGCTAAGAAATCAAATCTTAAATTACCCTGTAAATCAGAAGATGTTGTTTTAAATCTGGCTTCCACTATTTCCCAGTGGTATGATTTTAGGGAAATCACCTCATTTCTCTGACTCTTGGTCTCCTCATCTGAAAAAGTCAGTGATAGTACTTATGTCAGAGGTTTCTTTGGAAGATAAAAGAGGAGGCACTAGAAATGTAATGCGTGACATAAATAAGCCATGTGATCAGCGTTAGTTGAATTAGAAGATGAGAAGGATCTGGACAGGCTAAAATAAAGTGCGCAGATATTTCTAGGAGAAGCAAAACATAAATGTAAAATGTCAAACTTTAGAATATAAATAAATAACTTGTTTTCTCTATTGTTTTAGACTAAGGTATATTGAAAATTTTGGTAGTCTTGTTAATTCGAATCACCAACACATTAATTTCTCAGTTGTATCAGAAATATTTTATCTGGAAATATTTGCTAAATCTGTGCCAATTCTGAATATTTTTTGGTAGGAAGGGTGGGGACTATTTGGACCATTGCATCTTTTCAGATCTCTACTTAGAACCCTGTAAAATATTGCATACTCAAAATGGAATTCAAAGCATGTAATTATGTATCAGCTCATAAGTAATTTTCTGAATTGATTGTCACCTTTTCCTAATTTTGGAATGTGTTTTCTATTTCGAAATGAAATGTTGGCATGCCTACTATTTTTTTCTTCCTCAAATCTGGATGCCCAACTGTCGAACTTCTAAAATATTACTTCCTACAGCAGAATGAACATGATCTTAAATACACTTTAAAATTTTTGCTCTGAGTTATTTTGCCAAAGCAAGGGAGTCTTTATGACAGAAGAGAGTTGCTTGCAACAAACAAAGAAGGAAGAATGAATTTTTCCAAACACAGGCATTTTATAAATTACCTAATATGTGGAAGAGGTTGTTGAAGCTGTCTTTTCAAGAGCTTACACAATCTCTTTGGCTTTTTTTATATTTCACATTTTAAATTTTGCTGCTGTCATCTGTATTTAGAGTCACATTATTTAAATGCACCCACAAATAAGCAGGTTTTGCAAAAGATTCAAATCTGTAGCATTTTTAGCTTGAAAACAGTTCCAATAGTGGTGTGTAATTGAAAAAACTGAATTCTGGTACTATTTAGACTTAGTTTAAAATATGGGTCTTCCATTCACTAACTTCATGGCTTTGAAGAAGTCACTTCTCATCCCAGAGTCTGTTTCCCAATCTGTGAATTGGGGATAATAATAAATAATGATCACACAGAGTCTATAAGGGTCATATTTGATAGTATATGTAAAGGTAAATGGAACAAGATAGTAGAGTAGGACTGTGAAGCATTATCTCTACATACACAGAAATACCAATTTAAACAGTTGTCCACAGATGAAAATACCTTCACAAGAGCTAAGAAAAACCAGGTGAGAAATCACAGTTTCTGGTTGTGGCACAATGATGTAAAAAGATGCATTGAATAGGGTAGAAAGGACAATTTAACATTACCCACATCACCCTTTCCGCAGTCCCAGGCAGCACAGAATGGAGAGAGATAGCATCTGCTTGGGGGAAAGAAAGGGAAGTGAGCACAGGACTTTGTCTTGGACCCACATTGGGCCCACCAGAGTAAAACCCAGCACTGGGCAGACTCACCAAGGACCCATATACTGGCCAGTATCACAGACTGAGCCCCTAGACTCACCCTGGCACGAGGTGGAATCACACAGCCCCAGGCTTCAAGCTTGTATGGTGAACTTGACCTGTGGCCTGCACGAACACCAGACCAATGTCAGCAGCTTTGGGCTCTGGACAGCTCTAAGTGGCCCCTGACTATAGGCACTTCAGTATTATATTAGCCACAGCTGCCTCAGGCTTATCATCTGCTTTAGCACACATTTGTCATAGGCTTCTGGCAATACTACAACAGCAATATCTGCTCCAGGCTACCACCTATACCAGTACTATACCTGCTGCAGGGTTTTCCAAGACAAAGCCAGCCTGTGAAAACTGGAATAACCCAGTTCTGTACCCACTTCTTCAAATGTCCAGACATTAGTGTACAATAACAAGAATCAAGAACAATCAGGGAAATAAGACATCACCAAATGGACAAAGTAAGGTGCTAGTGACTGACCCTAAAGAAATGGATATGTATAAAATGACTGACAAATAATTCAAAATAACTATTTTAATGAAGTTCAGCAAACTTCAATAAAATAGAGAAACAATTTAATGAAATGAAAACAATGTAACCAGAATGAGAAATTTAATAAAGATATTAAAATAATTTAAAATATCAAACAGTAAATGTCAAGTGGAAATTAAAAGGAGCTCTTTAATTATAGTTATTATTATTTTTATTAGAGAAAAAACTGATCATCACTCAAAGCATATGAAAAAATTGTGGCAGGGGGTATTGAGAAAGTGTGGTCAATTTTAGCTTATAGATCCTGAATTATGTAGGTGGTATCACAAAATAATATATAATAGAGAAAAAAATGAATAGAAGAGGCAACAGGTGTATAGGAATAATTGTTCATAATATAAAATCATCAGTGTTTTATTTAGTGAAAAATCAATTATTACCTCATTTTCTCCAGGAAAATTTCATAGAGGCAAGTGGTAACAGAAGGGATTCTTTTGCCAAAGGTCAGTGGGAAATCAAATCATTTTGACATTAAAAGACAAGCCCAGCTTTAAAAGTCTAAACATTCCTCAGTAAATGTATACTGGAGAAATCCCTTACTATATTTATTTTCTCTCTTAATAGCTTTAAAAAGGCAATTTACATGGCATTCAAAATGGTCGATATGGTAGGCTGCATAATGACACTACAAAAGATATCTTTTAATCACCAGGATTTGTAAATGGCATATTACATGGCAAATAAAAAGGCTAAGCAGGTATAATTAAATTCAGGATCTTAAGATGAGAAGATTATCCTGGATTATCCAGGTGGGCCGTAATGCAATCATAGGAATCCTTATAAGGAGAAGCAGAGAGAGAGAGACTTGACACAGAATAGAAAGAAACGAGTGAAAGAAGCAGAGGGAAGTAGAGTCAAAAGAGAATATGTTTTGCAACTGTCTTTGAAGGTGGAGGAAGGGGCCATGGGCTAAAGAATACAAGAAATGAAGTTCTAAACACTGGAAAAGGTCAGGATATAAATTCTCACCTCAATCCTCTTGAGGGAGCATGAACCTGTTGTCACTTTCATTTCAGCTCAATGATCCTTATTTTAAATTTCTGTCCTCCAGATCTGTGAAAGGATAATTGTTTTGTTGTTCTAAACTATAAATATTTTCTAGGCATAGGAAATTAACACAGTAGATAAAACATATGTGTCTATATATTTTTCTCCTAAATCTCCACTAAACATAAGAAATTTTAGTTTTTCAACTATAACAACTAAAATAGGAGGGATAGCATGGACAAAAACTGTCAATAGATTTCTGGTAGATGATAAAGGGACATAAATACATGCAGAAGAGACTGAATTGTGAAAGGGCATGGGTGCCAAGAAGAATATAAGAGAAACTCGAGAATCTGAGAGGGAAGCAGTGGTGATGGATGGAAAGGAGTGATACACAGGACTAACAAGATGAATATTTACCAAAGATTTCAACATTGTTCACTTAGGGTCTTCAAGCCCCTCTTGCTTCTACATTCAGGATGACCTCCAGCCAGACATTCACATCCAGTTTCCAAAAAAACACAGTTCTTTTTTAAAACTGAAATTGAATATGCTGTCTAGAGAGAACCAGGCAAATTTATTTGGATGCTGGTATCTGGAAGAAAGTCTTACATTCTGGCATGTTGAGGAACTCTAGCAAAACAATTTCCTGCCCTTTCAAGCTGAAACAAATCCTGCTGTTGGCCCAGAGGACAGAGTTAGCCATCTATCTTATTTCTTCACATTTAAGTTTGAACAGGCAACAACACAATACCGCCTTTTGAGGAAAGCCTGCATGAGAAAATGTAAGATAGACAAACGAATCCAAGAAAAAAACATTTATCAGGAAAGGTTAAAAAAAAAAGTTACATTATAATTCTAACTAGATCCACTTTGATTTTGAAGATGTTTTATACATCAAGTAAGAAAAGGATGTCACGAATAAGGAACAGAAGACAGAATTTACGATTACAAAAAAGAAATCCAGAATTAAAATATAAAAATTGATAAAAGCTTCCAGAACCTATTATAAGGACAAAGACAGAAATATGAGAAGGAAGAAAATAAAATGTATAAAACAGGAGTTCTAACATCAAATTAATAGATTTTTTTATAGAAATGTTAGGAAGGAAATTAGGAAAGTAAAGAGAACCTTCCAGAATTAAACAAAGCAATGAGTCTTGCAATTTAGAGGCTGACCAAATACTGACAAATTAAATGTACTTAGACATATCATTGTGAAATCTTCTCACATTAAGTATTCTTAAAATTTCCAGAGAGAAACATACTTTATAAAATATTTTTAAAAAGATGCAGAATCAAATTGGTGTCAGATTTCCCATAAGCAGCATGCAATGCTTGAAAACAACAATGCTCTGAGGGAAATGATTTTAACCTAGAAAATATACTTAGTAAAACAACCAATCTACTGGGAGAGAGACAACTTGCCTACATTTTCAGCATACAAGGATTTAGAAAATTTACCTCCCACACTCACTTTCCTAGGAAGCTTCTTGAGGGTGTATTCTAAAAAATAAGACAAAATATAAGAAAGAGGAAGTCATGAGATTCAGGAAACAGTGGCTGAACGCCCAGGAGAAGAGTGAATGGAAGTGCCAGGACTGCAACTGCATAGCAGATCTAGGAAGCAACCAGTTAATATTGGAGCAGGAAGATGCAAAACTCCGCAAGAATAAACCTCTGGGAAATAAAGAGAACACCATACAGTAATAGTAACTGTGTGAGAGAGACTACAAATATCAAGAACTGGATAAAAATTTTAAAAAATGCAAGAAAAAAATAAAGACTACTCAAATTTCAGGAAACAAAAGTCAACGAGAGTCAAGTAGAACAGCATGGGCGACAGGCAATTGAGAGAATAAATATGAATTGGAAAAATACTGTGATTTTCTATTACCAGTAATAGTGAAAAAGAGAAGCAAAATTATAGAAAACCAAATAAAACTCAAGAAATACACTGTCAAAATACGAAGTAAATAAAAATTATATCATGGTTTTAAGCATAGGGTTGGGTATGAAAAGAGACTCATCATTTGAACATGATGCTAAGAGTACTTTCCTTTGGGTATCTCCAAAATAGTGAGTGGTATCTGTAATAGAAATGTGGATGGAAATGATAATATCTCACTAAATAGCCCTGTGGTAGTTAGATCATCATGATAACTTAAACACAGTTTGCCATTTCAACATTTAAAATCTACCTATGTACAGAGCATGAAATGCTTAATTATGATCACAATAATTGAAAATATTATAAATTTTCATAAGGTAAAAGTAAAAATGACAGAAGTAGGGAGGTTGTTGGTATAGGGAGACATTAAGTGGAAGGAAGGGTAAAGATACTAATACCATTATCTTAAAGAATTATGGCTCTAATTGAAGGAACAGATAGAGGTTTAAATGCATTATTTAATGGGGCTTGATATAAAATTTAAAGTGAGTTAGAATAATATTTATGAAAACAAAAGATGATACAATGATATTGGTAGAGAAAGGATTGATATAACTGAATTAAATTCTAGTCTATCACAGTAAAAAGTCAATATATGTTGTCTTAAGTGTGTAAATAAAAAACTATAGTATATTACTTAGCAATGTATTAATGCTTAGTAATATACTAATGTTGGATACTGTTGGATATAGAAATATACTAATGCTGGATATTATCAACAAAAGATTTTTTTTTTTTTTTTTAACGTGAAAAGTTAAATAAAAGCTCTGAAGAAGAAAGAGACCAGATGTTAATACTTACTGAATCTAGATGGTCAAAACACAATCCTTTGGCTTTCTCTGTACTTACACACACACACGCTCACACACACACACACGATTATGGAATAAAAAAGACTCAGTCAAACACAAATATCAGAACTAGCTCTGTGACTTAGGGCATCTTCACTTCTCTGAACATTAGCATCCTGATCTGAGAGGTAGAGAATAGTATCTATAATACAGTACTGTTGTAAGAATTAAATTAGTTTAAATTTTCAAAGGACTCAGTGTAGTTTCTGGCACCACAAATCTAAATAAATGATAGCTTTCTTACAAAAAAAATCTTTCTTACAGGAAAGCTATCATTTATTGCCCTGGTATGTGGTTGATAATACAGAGCTGGAACCTGAGGTCCATTTATCTATATTAGCTCAAAAACAGAATTTCTGAAGACAATAGAAAAGCACCAAGCTTTATTATCTAAACTTTATAAAACACAGTCCAGAGAAGCTCAGGGTAGATCATCTTAACATAGATTTATGAAATAATTAAAACAATCATTCAAGGAACCTTTAATCAAAAAAGTATTAACAACCACACCTTGCTCACCAATAGTGTCATAATGTATGTTTCTATAACAATCCTGTTTACTATTTTATAAACTCCATGACTGAATACTGTTAGCATCTAATCAAGCAATTAATACATCTCTGTTGAACACTTATTAAATTCTGGGTACTACAAAATAGTATTGTAAGGGATAATTGGAAGGACAGCCGAGAAAGGAATGAGGCCAATAGACCCAAGTTTCAGGCAAGCTGATTTATTGTCAGTCCTGCTAGGCTACCTTCTGACAAAAGCAGAGGAGGCAGCCCCACTTACAGACCACAGCAGGGCTTTATAGGGCGACAAACTGGGTCAGGGTGGGGGAGCTGAGCTGGGTGTGCAGGAGGGCTGAGTCAGGGTCAGGGAGCTGAGCTCGGTGTGAAGGAGGGCTGAGTTGGGGTTGGGGAGCTGAGTTGGGGGTACAGGTGTCTTGACTACATCCTGGAGATGTTGTATGTCAGCTTTGTTATGCGTGGTGAACAGACATGTTAACCGCCCTGTAACTGTCTGGACAAACAGTTACTGGAGGGCGTCAGTGAAGAGGGGGTTTGTCTTTTGCCCTGGGGTAGCTGTGTGGAGAGCGTTCGAGACTGTATTGTAAGGCCTGTGGGAGGGGAAGGGAATGGTCTGGTCGGGGTGACCCTAACAAATATTCTCCAGGTTCTTATGATATGGTAGGAATATACACAAAAAGGCACACCAGACAGTATTTGATAAGCTCTAGACTTGTCCATGAGAATTATAGTTAAGATCTCCACCACTACAAATAAAGGAGGATGTTGTAACAGAAATAGCACTAGCATTGATGTCAAGAGACCTGGTTTCTAAGTCAGCTCTTTTGGGTCACTGTGTTACATTGTCACTTAATCTCTCTGAGCCTCAAGTTGTTCACTTGATATACCACCTAGCCTGACTACCTCAAGCACTGTTGTGAATGTTAAAATGAGTTGACACGTGAGAAATTGCTCTTGGAGGACATATAAACTCTTGCTGGGAAGCTGCTCCCAGCTGTGTCCAAAAGAGTAGCTAAACGTTCATTGATTTCCCCAGAACGGATCCTCCAGTTTTCCTGCTTTCATTTCAAAAGCGAATTTCAATCTTCTTAGCTCTTCCTGATACCCCTTTTCCTGCTGCAGCAGTTACAGAAAACCAGATCAAATCAGCAGACTGGCTTTCTTTCCATGGGGATAAAATTATCTTTACCTATGTGTATAAATTCCTGAGGTCAGGAAAAGGGCAGATATAGCTTAAGACTGCCGACTCCTAGCCCATTACTTTTGCAATGTCATATTGCATATCTGTCTATCCAGTGAAAATTATAGCAGGGAAAACATGGGCACTTAAAACTGGAAATTAGACAGTCCGCTACCCAGCATTGCCACTGCCTCTCCTTAATACCCACTAGTTACTTGTCAAGAGGTCCAAATCATAATTCTGTTAACTTGACAATACTGGTTTCTCAGATGCCAGATATCAAATTTCTCCTATTTTTCCCTTTCCCCTGCTCTCCAATGTTTAATGTTATTGTCTTAGTCTATTTTGTGTTGCTATAAAGGAATACCTGAGGCTGGGTAACTTCTAAATACGAATAGTTTATAGTTTATTTAGCTCCGGGTTCCACAGGCCGTATGAGAAGCATGGCACCAGCATGTCCTTCTGGTGAGGGCCTCAGGCTGCTTCTACTCATGGCAGAAGGTAAAAGCCAGTGTGTGCAGATATCACATGTTGTGAGAGGAAGTGAGAGAGAGAGAGAGAGAGAGAGAGAGAGAGTGAGGTGCCAGGCTCTTTTTAACAACCAGCTCTGGTGGGAACTACTAGAGTGAGAACTCATTCACGCCTGAGGGACCACATTTATTTATTCTTGAGAGATCCATCTCCATGACCCAAATACCTCCCATTGGGCCCCACCTCCAACACTGAGGACCACATTTCAACATGAGGTCTGCAGGGAACAAATATCCAGTCCATAGCAGTCATTATGTAAAGTCTGAAAATGTTTGTTAAAAATCAGTAAATTTAGAGCAGCTGTTATTGTCCAATATTGTTATTGATCTGCTGTGGGTATTTTAAATGAAGAATTATTTTCTTTAGCTCATTGGATATGCCGGTAGTACCGTAAAAAACAAGCCAAACTTTGCAAACTTGCAACTATGAAGACCGCATTATTGTCTGAAGCTCTTCAGAATCAATGCTTTCCAAACCCAGAGAGGCAGGCTGAACTTTGCATAAAATATCTTGTGAGTACAAACTCTTATAGCTGCATACAACTTCACATTTTTGTTTCTAGGCAACCAGAAACACAGAAATATGGCAGCCTCGTATTTGTAATGCAGAATTCTGCTGTCTCCAAGATTATTTATTGTAATAATTTCTGCACTTGATATAAACTTAAAGGCTTAAATTAGGCCCTGGCTGATTAAAGAAATGTAAAGGACTATAATTTGCTTTCCACAAGGTTCTAACTATGAGTCAGACACCATATAAAGGATGAAACTAATGCAAGATCCCTTCCCTAAAAGGTCTTACAATCTAACAGGGAGCTCTAACACTCTCATAAATATCTAAATCAAACTGTTATAACAAATGTTATCCATTTTTACATAATTATTTTCTTTCTTTATTTATAGTAATTACCGAGTACCTATTATTTATGCCAAAGATTGTATGAGGAATCAGGACTCAAATATGAGTTATGTATTATTTCTGTCCCCTAAGCTTGCAATCTAGAGAAAGAAGCAAACAATCAGAAACTGATTTTACATCATCAAAGGACAAATACTATATAAGATGTTCAGATACAATATATGGCAACACCTAAGGAAGACATTCGGGCCCTGTTCTAAATAATTTTCTCTACTTAAAATGTACTTCTCCACTCCTTACTTTGCACCCATACTCCTTTACCATCCTGGTAACTTACTCACTCTAAAGAACTAAGCTCAATACTAACCTTCTCTGTTACCACCTTTGCTATACATCTCAGTCAAATGTAGCTGCTATATGCTCTCTATGCCCATGTTAGCCCGTGCTTGCATTGCTATAAAGAAATACCTGAGGCTGGGTAATATGAAAATAGGTTTAATTGGCTCACAGTTCTGCAGACTGTATAAGCGTGGTTCCAGCATCTGCGCCTGGCGAGGGCCTCAGTAAGCTTCCAATCATAGCAGAAGGTGAAGGGGGAGCAAGCATGTCACATGGTGAGAGCGAAGCAAGAGAGAGAGGGAGGAGGTGCCAGACTCTTAAACAACCAGATCTTGCAAGAACTCACTCACTGTCCCAAGGAAAACGCCAAGCCATTCATGAGAGATCTGACCCCAGGACGCAAACACCTCCTACCAGGACCTGTCTCTGTTGGGGATTACATTTCAATATGAGATTTGGAGGGGACAAACATCCAAATTTTATCAATGCCTACACCAAGGCTTAACATGTAGTTAGGAAATTTGTAGCCTTTATTTTTTTCCCAAAGGAATGACTCTGAAGTGAGAATACTGATATTTTCCTGTATCAAGTTTTTCTAAGACATGTACCTTTCTTCTTGAAGAGCCAAAAAATATTGGCTACTAGCCACATATAAACACTGACATTGAGTAGTTATTAACTTTAATTATTCACGATGTCTACACTATATAAATTAAACACGACATAAATACAACTTTTTCCAGCTTACTAGGGGAGCACTCTTAGTATACAGCAAGTTAATGCATTCTGTTTGATAGCTGGAGCGTATTGCCTGGTGAGCAGCCTCGTGACCATCAACTGCTTATGAGATTAATCTTAAATGTTTGGCTCTTTCCAGTTCTGTGCATTTTAAAGAGAGAACCCTATCCACACTATATACATCTGCCTGGCTCACTAACACACAGTAATTTCCCTTTTCTTTCATAAACTAGATTGTTAACTGCCATAAAAGATCTGCTTATTCAGAGACAACATTAAACAGCTGCCTAAAGAAATACTAGTACTAGAGCAATATCCCTTTCACCAACCATCTTCTTGTTCAGTTTTTCTTAGAGTCTCTTTCAGTTTTATTCTCCCCTCTTTTTCTTTTCTATGTAGATTTTGAAACATCATTTTCTTTTCTTCAAGACGGAGTCTTGCTCTGTTGCCCAGGCTGGAGTGCAGTGGTGCAATCTCGGCTCACTGCAACCTTCACCTGCCGTGTTCAAGCAATTCTCCTACCTCAGCCTTCCGAGTAGCTGAGACTATGGGTGCATGCCACTATGCCTGGCTATTTTTTTTTTTTTTTTTTTTTTGTATTTTTAGTAGAGACGGGTTTCATTGTGTTAGTCAGGATGGTCTCGATCTCCTGACCTCATGATCCACCTGCTGTGGCCTCCCAAAGTGCTGGGATTACAGGCGTGAGCCACCATGGCCAGCTGAAACATTGCATGTTTTATGGTGCTCAAGACCACTCCTTTTATTCAATTTATCTATCTTGGTATTCCTTGTTTCAGGCAAAAGAGTTACTTTAAATGTTTGACATGTAAATATAGATCAACATCTAATCACTACAATTAAAATTCAGAGGGTATCTAAAATGATAAGTTAAAAAATAAATAAATAAATAAAGTAAGTGAGCTTCTTACAGGCAACCTATAATTACTCTTTTTTTCTTTAAATGCCTGGCTTTATTAGCTTTAGATGTTTTTTAGCTCATGCAAAGTCTCAAAATAATATTAAAATTTACAGCAGAGTTGTTGTAGATCAAAATTTTACTTAAAATATTCAGAAGCATTTCCCCCTCTCTTAGCCAATCAAGTTGTTCTTCAAAACCCATTATATGATAGAGTGAAATATATATACACACACACACACATACACTTCTCCATTTAGATTATCTAATCTAAGTATTGTAGATACAAAACAAGGACAGCAGGATTATCAATAAATGGATAAAATTATAAGTGCAAAATTTGTTTAGAAGCCATGGAGTGTTATAATTAAAAACGAAACCCCAAAACAAGTAACCAATATTTTTGTTTTGGTTGATTGCTGTGTAAGAGTTCACCCTCAAAATTCAGTGGCTTAGGCTAGCACTTAATTATTCTCACACTTCCGTGTGTTGATTGGGTCAACATGGTGGCTCTCACTTGGGGTCTCTCACTGAAGTCAAATAGCTGCTGGGGCTGGAGCTTGCTAAAGGCTTTATTGGCCTAGACATCTACAATAGCATCTACACTCACATGTCTTCTCCTTGGCTGGATTGATTGAAATAGCTGGAGAATGTCCATGTATCTCCGTTTTCCCCGTGTGGCTCCACTGCTTGGCTAGGTTGGGCATTTACTCACAGCATGGTGTCTGCTGGCTTCTTCCAGAGTACTCATTCCAAGAGACCCAGGTAAAAATCTGCAAGGAATCTTATAATTTTATCTCAGAAGTCAGGCAGTATCACTTCTACCACGTTCTTCTGGTTCAAAACAAGGTACAGGGCCATCTCAGATTCAAGGAAAGGAGACTATACAGAAGTGTGTGTACTGAGAGGCACGGTTCAAGTGTGAGCTATTTCCGAAGACCAGCCAGTCTAGCCTCTACTAGTATTTATTTAATAATAGTGATAACCTTAATTTAATCCTAAATTTTATGTCCAATGGGTGGTACCAAAATGGTTGGCAGAGAATAGAAATGAACACATCCCTCAATGGATTTTATAGGATAGTGTCTCACAAAAAGATAACTCATATTAGCAAGTGAAAATGTATTTGATTTTGAGTTTTCTGCATTTGTGAATGGTTCAAATATAAAGAGAATTTATAGATAATTCATAGGTCCTCCTTTCTGTCACTATTATCAATCACTATTCTTTAAAAAATACTTCTATAAAGAAGGTAATACAAATATTTGTTTCATGTTTCAATAAAAATGTTGTTTTAAGGAAAAGCATTTGATGCATTTAAGTCTTACCTCATTTGCTTTGGTGCATATTCTAACAAGCAGCAGGCGGGCAATAAAAAAAAGTATTAAACAATAACATGTCTAAAAGATGGTATAGAAAAATGAGGAGTGCTATTCCTTCCTGTGACTACAAGGGATGTAACTAAATAGCCTAAGGCTTGAGGGAGCCATGTACGTCAAAGGAAACAAGCTCTCTACCACAACACGAAAAGGCATTCTTCAACTCTAAACTTTTATATCTCCCGGCTGAAAAGGCCTATGTTGCTTACATTTGAGATCAGTATGACTATGCATACTAATAATATGACTTATTCCAGCAATCACTGTTTGGTTAGAATTTATAACTTGATTTGGACCTGACTAGAGATATGATTCTGTTCACTAATCCACTTTTGTCTTAGAACAAGCAGATTATGTTTGTCAGTTTTTGAATGCTATTAGGTTAATTTGATTTAGAAAAGCTAATTGGTTCAGTGTGTTATTTTTAAGAGGAAAAATGATTCCAAACCTAAGATAGACAATAGATGTGTGCTATCCCACACTGCTAGGAATGTCTTGAAGTGTTTATCGAGCCAAGAAAGCTCCTCACATAGGTGGGTGCTTCACACGGCCCCAGGCATGAATCGGACACCCCCAGAGTGTCTGCAGTTTTGCAAATGTAATGCGAGAACAGAGTTTGTGGATTGCCTTAGAACAATGATTATATTTTATTTTTTCTGCAATCACGTTAGAAAAGGAAAAACTAGCTTCTTAAATAACTAGGTGAGATGACATGCTTCAAGCTGGTCTAGTTCTTGAGGTCTCATTAAACCTAAAGATTATTCATCATGCTATGAGTTTGAATTGCTCTTTACAAAACTTTTCAAGATATCAGTTTAAACACGCAAGTGTACGGTATTCTAAGAAATGAGAGTTTAATAGCCTGTATTGATTCTTCTGTAAGTTTCAGGCATTCATATGCTGCTTATAGTCTCTAGTGCTTCAGTGACTAATTTATATCTAAGCTGTATGAGCATCATTTTCTTTAGCCAATAGCCAAATACTGTGTTCCATTGTTTAGCATTGGCAATAGTGTTTCAGCTGAGGAGATAAGCCACAACCCAGATACTTTTTTGCATTATGGTATATTTTGGTTTGTAAATTGTCAGGGACAATAAATGTATGTTTTATCTTTTTTGACATATCTGTTTTCAAAGTAAATAACAATGTTCAGATACTTCTCTATCTAAAGCAATAATCTCACCTCAACCCATGGAACTTTTTGTTACTGGTTATTTGGAGCGTAAGATGTTGGCTAATATGGATCAGAAAATAAATATTTTATATTGAAGGAGAGAAATGTATCAGGATTTGTTTGTGGAAATAGAATGCATGAAGCCACTGAATTCCAGTGAATATTTACAAATCTCTATGTCATTCTGGAGGAATGAAGAGCTAAGGACAAGAAGATTGCAAAACATTTACTTTCTTGGGTAATGTTCTGTTTGAGGTAAGCCAGAAATGGAGTTGAGAATTGACAAGGGAGCAGAGAATTCAGCTGACAATAAATTGTAGAGGCCCAGTTCCTGGTTGTCCTGGTAACAGCACCACTTCCTTATAATTAGGGTTTCATTATGTGAAAAGACTTAAGCCAATGGAGCAACTATGGTTTAGAGGTAGAGCAATACATGGTCTGGATCAAGGGTTGGCAAATTACTGACACTGGCCTCTTTATTTGGCCCTCAAGTTAAGAATGATTTTACATTTTAAAGGATTTTAAAAAAGGTTTTGCCAATGCAGTAGGTATTCCTAGTAGCTACCAGGTCAGTGGAATTTGCTTAAAAACTCAATCAGTTGCTAGTTAATGTTATGAGATTAGAAACAAAGTGAGCACTTTAAAACTAAATAAAACATTTTTTATTTTCTGCATTTTCTGTCTCCTTGTTTATAAACACAAAATCTGTACCAGTGATAACTCTTCACAGACATCTCCCTACTATATGAAATGTTAGTAGAAGTTTCATTTTCCCATTTACCTCATTAGTACTTCTAATCACCATGACTCAGAGACTACAGTTCCTAAAAACGGAAGTGGTCAAGGAGTGGCATTGTTTAATAAGAACACATTTTATCTTGGTCAATACATCCCACGAAATGCCGGGGGTTGGATACTTCTACATCTAGTTGAATGTCAGAAGTCAGAGCCTGTTAACACTTTTGCAAAGATAACTAGAAAAATCTAATAAATTAAAATTCTAGAGGAGAAAAAGTAGATCTGAGGTGAGCTTACAATCACCTTAGGGGCATTTATCGATTCTGAGAGTGGGCTGAGGATCAGATTTAGCCCAGGCAAAATGTCTCCGTGGGAAGGTGAAGGGCGGAAAGTTGCGGGGTGGGGGGTTGGGATGTGGTGATGTGGGTGGGAGAGGGAAGAAAAGCATAAGCACTTTGGAGACCATGTGAAGCTGGAAACATAAATTCCAAACTTGAGGGACCTCACATGCACTGTCTGTTTCTCCCAAAGACCATTTGCTGAGTTTAGAAGCTGTGTCAGAGCCCCAGGAGTTTGGAAGAAAGCTTCTAAAGGTTGCAGTAAATCTCCCACAGTCTCACAGTACAGAGGAAATACAAATGTGCTGGTGAGAGGGCCTTCCTCATCTACATGCCAGTCTCCCCTTCAAGACATTTGTCTTATTTTGAAGTTGCATGGGGATGGAGTCTGGAGCTCTGTCCTAGGAAAATCAGGGCAGAGCTTAGTCATCTCAAGACATTCCAGAATGTAGACATAGACACTTTAATAGCAGTTAATCAAGAGCCTGGAAAGTCCCATGAAGAGATAGATGTAAACTGAACCTTACTAAAACTATAACCCCTCTTCAGTACAATTCAGTCCCTGATGGGCTTGAAGTGATCAATCCCTAATCCTAAATGCCTAGCGAAGGAAAGTGAGATAACTCTCTGATGAATAGCGAGGTCATCTGAAATCTTTGTAACTCACAATGTCTGGTTTATAATAAAAAATACTGATACGTGAATAAGCTATATATATATGTATATATATACACACAACAATATCCAGATATGTATATATCCAACATTATCCAGATATATGTGTATATATATATCAACAATACCCATATATATATTCAACAATATCCATATGTGTATATATATATCCAACCAT
>NW_016805697.1:2530522-2539616 GCF_001698545.2 Rhinopithecus bieti
AAAAAAAAAAAAAAAAAAAAAAAAAAAAAAGAAAAGAACAATGCAACTGCAAAGGTAGTAGAAGAAAAGAAATAATAAAAATTAGAGAAGAACTGAATGAAATTGAGGCCCCCAAATCTATACAAAAGATCAATAAAACCGAGAGTTGTTTCTTCAGAAGAATTAACAGTGTTGATAGACTGCTAGATAAGTTAACAAAGAAAAAAATAAAGAGAAGATCCAAACAAGCACAATTGGAAATGGTAAGGATGACATTACAACCAATCCCACAGAAATACAAAAGATCCTCAGAGACTGTTCTGAACACCTCTATGAACAGAATTTAGAAAATCTAGAGGAAAGGATAAATTATTGGATGCATACACAACCTCCCAAGTTTGAACCAGGAAGAAATTGGAACCTTGAACAGACCAAAAACAAATTTGGAAATTGAATCAGTAGTAAAAAACCTACCAACCAAAAAGAGCCTTGGATTAGATAAATTCACAGCTGAATTCTACCAGATTTACAAAGAACTGATACAAATCCTACTGAAACTATTACAAAATTGAGGACGATGTACTCCTCCCTATCTCATTCTGTGAAGCCAACATCAGCTTAATACCAAAATTTGGCACAGACATGATAAAGAAAGAAAAGTTCAGGCTAATTATCTCTGATGAATGTAGATGCAAAAATCCTCAACAAAATACTCGCAAGCTGAATCCAGCAGTACATTCAAAAGTTAATTCATCAAGATCAAGTAGGGTTTACTTCTAAAATGCAAGGTTGACTTAACAATGCAAATCAATAAATGTATTTCACCACATAAACAGAATTAAAAACAAAAATCATAGGATCATTTCAACAGACACAGACAAAGCCTTCTATAAAATCCAACATCTCTTTATGATGACTCTCAGCAGACTAGGCATAGAAGGAGCAGACCTTAAAATAATAAGAGCCATCTATGACAGACCCACAGCCAACATCATACTGAATGGGCAAAAGCTGAAACCATTCCCCTTGAGAACTGGAACAAGACAAGTGTGCCCACTCTCACCATTCCTGTTTAACATAGTACCAAAAGCCCTAGCCAGAGCAATAAGGCAAGAGAAAGAAAAAAAGACATCCAAATAGAAAAAGAAGTCAAATTATGACTCTTCACCAATGATATTAACCCATACTTAGTATAGCCCTAAGACTCTGCCAAAAGTCTCCTGGAACTGACAAATGAATTCATGAAAGTTTCAGGATACAAAATCAATGTACAAAAATCAGCAGTATTTTTATATACCAATGACATTCTAGCTGAGAACCAAATCAAGAACACAATCCCATTTCTACTAGCCACAATGAAAATGAAGAGTATAGGAATTCATTTAACTAAGGAGGTGAAAGATCTCAACAACAACAACAAAACCTAAAAACACTGCTGAAAGAAAGAAATCAGAGATGACACAAATAAATTGAAAATATTGCAAGCTCATGGATTGGAGGAATCAATATAGTTAAAATGGCCATACTACCCAAAGCAATTTACAGATTCAATGCGATCCTTATCAAAATACCAATGTCATTTTTCACAGAATTAGAAAACTCTATTCTAAAATTCATTTGGAACCAAGAAAGATCCTGAATGGCCAAAGCAATCCTAAACAAAAAGAACAAAGTCAGAGGCATCATATCACTTGACTTCAAACTATACTTTAAAGTTATAGGAATCAATACAACATGATACCAGTACAAAAACAGACACATAGAGCAGTGGAACAGAATAGAGAACCTAGGAATAAACTGGCACATCTACAACCATCTTCAACAAAATTAACAAACATAAGCTATAGGAAAAGGACTCGCTAGTCAACAAATGATGTTAGAGTAACTCACTAGCATATGCAGAAGCATAAAACTGGACCCTTACATCTCACTACATGCAAAAATTAACTCAAGATGGATGAAAGATTTAAGTGGGATACCTCAAATTATTAAAATCCTAGAAAAAATCTAGGAAATACCATTCTCAACACAGGCTTTGGCAAATAATTTATTGCTAAGTCCCAAAGGCAATTTCAACAAAATAAAAATTGGTAAGTAGGACTTAAGTAAACTAATGATCTTCTGTACAGCAAAAGAAATTACCAATGGAGTAAACAGACGGCCTATAGAGTGGGAGAAAATATTTGCGAACTATGCATCTGACAAATCTCCAGTATCCAGAATAGACAAGGAACTGAAGCAAATCAACAAGCAAAAACCAAAAAATCCTATTAAAAATGGGCAAAGGACATGAACAGACACTTTGCAAAATGAGACATACAACTGTCCAACAAACATTAAAAAATTCTCAACATCACTAATCATTAGAGAAATACATATCAAAACCACAACAAAATATCACCTCACACCAGTAAGAATGGCAATAATTAAAAAGTCAAAAACAAAACAAACAAAACAGATGCTGGTGAGGGTGAGGAGAAAAGGAAATGCATATACACTGTTGGTGGAAATGCAAACTAGTTCAGCCACTGTGGAAAGCCATTTGACTTCTCAGATAACTTGAAATGGGATCGCCATTTGACCCAGCAATCTCACTTCTTGGGTATACACCTAAAGAAAAATAATTCATTCTATCAAAAAGACACAAGCACCTATATGTTCATTGCGGTACTATTCATTATAACAAAGAAATGGAATTAACTCAGGTACCCATCAAATGTAGATTGGATAAAGAAAATGTGGTATATATACAACCATGGAATACTACACAGCCATAAAAAGAATGAAATCATGTCCTTCGCAGTAACATGGATGGAGTTGGAGGCCATTATCCTAAGTGAACTAACATAAGAACAGCAAACCAAATACTGCATGTTCTCACTTATAAGTAGGAGCTAAACATTGAATACACA
This sequence comes from Rhinopithecus bieti, assembly GCF_001698545.2. Classification (NCBI taxonomy): domain Eukaryota; kingdom Metazoa; phylum Chordata; class Mammalia; order Primates; family Cercopithecidae; genus Rhinopithecus; species Rhinopithecus bieti. Next base: position 2,533,414 of record NW_016805697.1, read on the forward strand.
TGAATGTAAAGATGGCAACAATAGACATTGGGGACCACTAGACAGTGGAGGGTGGGACAGGAGCGTAGGCTGGAGAACCCTCTGTTGAGTACTATGCTTACTTTCTGGGAGATGAAATCACTGGGACTCCAAGCTTCAGCATCATGCAATTTGCCTATGTAATAAGCCTGCATGTGTACCCTTTAATTTATAATAAAAATTGAAATTATTAAAACAATTTTATTTTTTACTTAATTTGTTGTTGTTGTTGAAACTAAGACCAAACATACACATTAGCCTGTTAGCCTAGGCTTGCATGGGTCAAGATCATCAATATTACTGTCTTCCACCTCCACACCTTGTCCCACCGGAAGCTGTTCAGGGGCCATAAGATGCATGGAGCTGTCAACTCCTACAATAACAATGCCTTCTTCTGGAATCCCTCCCGAAGGACCTGTCTGAGGTTGTTTTACATTTAAGATATTTTTAATAAGTAGGAATACACTAAAAAATAACAATACAAAGTATGGTGCATATACATAAACCAGAAACATAGTATTTTATTATCAAGTATCATATACTGTATATAATTGTATGTGTTGGCCTTTTATACAATTGGCAGTACAGTAGGTTTGTTTACACGAACATCACCACAAATACGTCATTAATGTGTTGCACTACAAAGTTACGACGGCTGAGATGTCATCAGACTATAGGAATTTTTCGGCTCCATTATAATCTTATGGGACTACCATTGTGTATGTGGTCTGTCACTGACTGAAGCATCATTATACAGCGTGTGACTGTACATCTATGGCAGGAATATCACAGAAGTGATGTTTTCCTGTCATTGCATCCTATCAGGTGGCACTTGATTTTGACATATCCTATTACTTATTATGTTCATTTTGATTATTTGATTAAAATGGTGTCTCTCCAGCTTTTCCATTGTAAAAGTAAGCCTTTTCCACTTTACACTGAATAGGCATTGTGGGTAGAAGTGCTTTGAAACTATGTAAGATTCCTCTTCTTCATCAAACTGTTAATGAATTCACTTGTGTCAGTAAGGGGATCATGGTTTTCTATTTAATTTAATGGGTTATGATCCATTGCTATCATTATTTTAAATCATCTTTGTCAACTAAGACATAATTACATATTATGAAATATAGCTGTTTTAGATATAGGGGTTGATGAGTTTTTAAGAATAAGTGCACCTATGTAAACACCATACCAATCAACATATAGAAATTTTCTTTCTTTCTTTTCCTTTATTTATATATTTATTTATTTATTTATTTATTTATTTATTTATTTATTTTTGGGTGAAGTATCGCTCTGTCGCCCAGGCTGGAGTGCAGTGGCGCTATCTCAGCTTACTGCAAGCTCCGCCTCCTGGGTTCATGCCATTCTCCTGCCTCAGCCTCTAGAGTAGCTGGGACTACAGGCACCCGCCACCATGCCCGACTAATTTTTTGTACTTTTAGTAGAGATGGGGTTTCACAGTGTTAGCCAGGATGTTCTCGATTTTCTGACCTCGTGATCCATCCGCCTCAGCCTCCCAAACTGCTGCGATTACAGGCGTGAGCGATCATGGCCTGCCCTTTTTATTTATTTTTGAGTCAGGGTCTCACCCTGTTGCCTAGGCTGGAGTGCAGTGGCACAATCACAGCTGACTGCATCCTTGACCTCCTGGGCCCAAGTGATCCTCCCACCTCAGCCTCCCAAGTAGCTAAGACTACAGCTGTGCACCACCATGCCTGGCTAAACTTTTTATTTTTTGTAGAGACAGGGACTTTCTATGTTGTCTAGCCTGGACTTGAACTCCTGGGCTCAAACAATCCTTTTACCTCGGGCTCCCAAAGTGCTGGGATTACAGATGTAAGCCACTGTGCCTGGTTCAAAAATTTTCATCATCTTAAAAAGTTTCCTGGTAACTATTTGTGGTTAACCTACTTAACCACTTAATTGTTTTCTGTCAAAATACCTGGACTTTTCCTCTTCTAGAATTTTATATAAAAGGAACCATACAGTATGTACTCTTAAAACATAATGTGTTTGAGATTCACCCTTGTTGTTGCATGTATCCATTGCTCACTCCTTTTTATTGCTGAGTAGAATTTCAATATATGGATATACCACAATTTATATATTCTCCAGTTGATGGACATTTTAGGCTTTCTTATTTAGAAGCAATCTTGAACAAAATTGCTGTGAACATTTGTAAACAAGTCTTTGCATGAACATATGTTTTATTTGATATGTATTTATTGAACTTTATAACACATTGCCAAACTGTTTTCCAAAGTCACTGTAACATTTCTTAATCCCACCATCAATATATGAGTTCTAGTTGCTCTACATCCTCATGAACATTTAGAATTGTCCTTTTTATAATTAGCCATTCTTGGTGAGTGTGTATCTCATTGTGGCTTTAATTTGCATTTCACTGATAACATCTTTTTGTGGGTTTTTGGCCATTTGTACACTTTTGGAAGAGTCTTTTTATGCATTTTCCCCATATTTATTGGGTTGTATGCCTTCTGAATAATGTGTTTCAAGAGTTTTCATAGCTATCTATCCCTTGGTGAATTCATCTGGGTATAAACATAGGATAAATTCTTACAGATGTAGTTGTCAAGAATGCACTGTTTAAACTTTTGAGAGATCTGATTAATTACCCTCTATAGAAACTCTACCAATGTATAATCCCCTTAACAATGTAGGAGACAGAACAAAAATATCAATATTATAAAGTTCAAATTAATTTTCAAATTTTATAGATATCATCTCTATTTATTAGATGTGTTTTAAAAAATGCGGACACAATGCACCTGGAGTAGAATTTCTTCCACATTACTTCATACAATATAGATAAAATCATTGAAATAATTGGATGTAGCAAAGCATTGTTAAGTTTTAGGAGAAAATTTCTTAATGCAGAGCCAAAAGTATTATTGTTATGGCAAGATTCTGGCATCAAATAAGCGGTCAAAATAAAATTACAAATTAGCTTATAAGAAAAATTTGTTATAACAGGTCCTAATATATGAGTATATAAATTCAACTTAATTAATTAAATATATTTGGAAAAAGCCTCTCTTTATTTAAAATATTGCTAAAATATAAGACACTGCTGTAAATATATTTGAATACCAAAGATAAATTTTATGGTAGTGTAAACAGATAAAGGTGACAAAATTATTCAAAATACAACTCTTTAATGAGTGCAGAGTTTTAGGTGGGGATGATGAAAATGTGCTAGAGATGGAGAATAGTGATGGTTACATAACAGTGTAAATGTACTTAATGCCACTGAACTATACTCTTAAAATGGTTAAAATTGTAAACTTTATGTTACATATATTTTACCACCATAAAAAATACAGAAAAAATCTAACTACTGTATTAGTTCAATATTTTTCTATATGTCTATGTATATTTAAATGATTTCACACCATGTAAAAGTTTTTTATCTTACTAAAGTAAAACCAACAAAAAGCCACTTCCTGTCCCTAAGTTTTTCTGTAACCCTTTGTTTTAATTCTACATTATATCAATGCACTTATTTCACATTTCATCAGATAATATAGCTGTTGCTAAAAATATTTGAAAACTATTAAGAGGCAATGAATAATTATGTAAAGTCGTTATCCCATCACCTCTTTCCTCAACGAATCTATTTTGCAAATATGGGTTTTCATGTGTGGAGTTTCTTAAACACCTATGTTATTGTTAAAACAGTTTGTTTGAGCTTTCTTAAAAGTGATGATTCCATTGTCTGTTTGTAAACTCCTGAAGTCTTTATTGACAAAGAAGACTCATTATTTTCAAAAGAAAAGGTCACTATATGAAATAGTCATGGTTCTGACTAAATAAAGATTTATAAAGACATTACAGATTTTATTTACTGCAATTATATTGAAAGCTCTTTCTCATAGAAAACAAACAGAAAGGATTATCTCCTTCACCAGTATAGCATTAAGCTTTTATGAGGAAATAATTGTATTTTACATAAGGGCATTTATCAATGATGCTAAAGGTTACCATTTCCAAATGTAAGATAAATGATAACAATTTCCATTTGTGGGTTTTAGGTCTCTAAAGAGTTTCTATTGCTTCTTTTGATGGGGCAGTCTGGTGGCACAGTGTCAAGGGGTTTTATTCACATATTTTACAGATGAGATAACTGAGGTTTAAAAAAATTCAATGAGTTACCCAAAATCTCACACTGAAAGACATCCATCTTGAACCAGCATTCTATGTGTCATTCCCAGACTGTCTCCCATGACTAATGGTAACAGACTACCTTAAATCCTTGGTTCATCACTAGTTACAACCGTATCACAAGCAATAAGGAGGCTGGTAGAGTATGTGGAATTGTGTAATGCCGCTGTTACCAACGTAGGAACACCTCAAAGAACATATCTTCATGGTGTCACCGGAATACTTGCCATTTCTGCATTTATTATTCTGTTTGATATTCAGGTACAGTTGCAACACATCTGCAAGGTAGCAGATAAGGCAGATGGCTGACAAACTCATTTATTTGGTAAATGGATAAACCAAAGCTTAGGGAAGCCAACAGATTTCTGAAGCTCATACAGTCAAGTGGGTTGCATAGTTGAGTTGGGATGCAGTGCTAATTGTGCCCAGGTCTTCTCAGTCCAAATATTGAGCGAGTTCCATTAATGTGGAAGATAAATAAAAATATGGTGGATTTCATTACCAACATTATTTAAACTTTCTAGCGCCCAATAACAGGATCTTATGTTAAATGAATATTTTCCAGTCTGAAGTTTTAAATTTTCACCTCTAGAAGATACATTTTTGATTAAAAAATTATACTCAGATAGCTGTGCTTAAGATATTTGAGCTGAATTCAAGAAATCCTTCAGCTTCACAGCAGACATCTGTAATGCCTAAGCTCTCAAGCCAGTTACTGAGAAAAGCAACTTGATATTTTTTCTTTCTTTCCTCTCTAAAGGATGAAAATGAAGAGTTTTCTCCTGAGAAAAGTGAGACACTGAAATATTTTCTGCCAAAAGAAATGTTATTAAAAGGTGAGGTGTGTGCAACAAAATTCTGAGGTACCCTTCTATAAAATTAGAGATTGAATTCCCTCCTCAGTAATTACATAAATCACATTTATGGAACGCTGCTTTTCACCAAATGAATAAATCATAGCTGCTAAGTGCTGAGTATACCCACGTTCCATGGACAGGTCCTGTGGTCCCTGCTGGAATCTCGTTCCCTTGAACCACGCATTCCAGCTTCTGGCTGCCAAGTATTTTTATGTCTTCAATAAACTAAACCGAACCAAGCTATTATTACTGAATTGCAGACTATTAGAAGCCGAATGTAGCTGTTGGTGTATCACCATGGGAAATAAAAACTTATTATGTTCATTTTGTATGTAACCTAGACAGTTGCATTTGCAAGCAATCAGCATTTGCAGGGGCTGTTTCAGATCTGGAGAGGTTGCACAGGAGACCTCATCATGGTTTCTCTGCCTGTTTGGGATTCCTAAGCTACCTGCCACAGAATTAATTGTGTAGAAATTGAAAGGATCAGACTTGTTTCCCAGGTTGCAGTGATATCTTGTTCAGTTGCTTAAAATAGTCTTGTTCTTCATGCACACAGAAGTGAGCTCTGTGTAAAAACAATAATAATAACAAAATAAAGTAATGGAGGATGAGCAAGAGTCATGTACGTGGATTGCATGAGGTTAAAACCAACAGTGAATTTAATGTTATAGACATTCATCTTCAAGGAGACTGTAAATTTCCAGAGAAACATTGATTTTTAAAACGTTTGTTAAACAGAAATAAAAAATTATTTTTCCCAACACAATATCTATAGCATAAGTAGTTTGACTGCTAGCTATCTCTATCTCCATTAAGTGGAAGCCAGGATCCCAGATATAAAAACAAAGCCCAGATTAAAGCAATGATCAGTTTAACTATTGAAGTCTCTCCTAGCCATAAAGCCATCAAAGCCATAGCTAAGTAATCCGTATAGCAGCACAAGGTTCCAAAGCCACGTAAAGTGTTTTAGGCAATAACTACACAAAATCTGGAGATTCTCTCAAAATTTATCTTACTCTCTAGTGAGTTAATAAAATTATTCATTTTATTAACTACTTAACAGAGAAAAAAGCCTCTTACACTAATTTGAAAATAAATTGTCCTACTAAATTTTTCTTTTCTTTTTTTTTTTTTTTT
>NW_016805697.1:2542431-2572626 GCF_001698545.2 Rhinopithecus bieti
CGCCCGGCCCTACTAAATTTTCTATTGCTACATAACCAAATTCTCCTGCTTCAAAAAGGATATAAACCTTATGCAGCAGAGTTCTGTGTCTTCTAAATATAAAAAGGATTGTATTCAAGCCTACTAACTCTGTAATTAGAGCAATCTTAATCTATCACTTTTACAATATTAGGTCCTCTCCAAAGGTCTTCTACAAAATGACTAACCGAAAGCCAACAAATGTAAAGAAATGGGAAATTTCACTTTCTTTTTATTAGGAGGATAAACAATACTCTAAAAAGGAAGCAGACAACCATGAAGTGGAAATTCGAGTCCATATCAAAAGAATGACAGCCTTTTCTTGTCTGGCTTTTGCATTTACACAGAGGTCCTTCCAAATGATTTCAGAATAACATTCCCTTTTTCACCTGTGGTGGGCAAAATAACGGCCTCCAAGTATGCCCACATATTAATCCTTGAAACCCACAAAGATGTTACCTTACATAAAAAAGTGGATTTAAGGTAAAATTTACCCAAGCTAAACACCACAGAGAAATAAGATTTAAAAAGTGAACAGTAAACCCACTTGTAATCTCCCGTAAAAATAATTACAGAAGCAAAACATTTCTAGATTTGTTTCTGCAACTCAGCGATAGCAGTGTTTCTGCCTGACTATGCTCAGCGTGTAGGACTTTTCCTCAGGCTGGTTGCTTTGTGATCACAAAATGGTTGCTAGACGTCTGATCACATCCAGTGGCAGGAAGGAGAAGTTTTCTTTGTTTGTTTTTTGAGTGAAGTGTTTTTGTGGGATAAAAGCTTTCCCAGACACCCATGTTATGACTCCTTCTTGACCGTTTAAACATATGCACATGCTCTGGGTGTAAGGAAGACTGTAAAAGCAAGCATCTGGCATTTTCAGCTTGTAAAATGAGAGAGAATCTGCCAGTAGTGAAAGAGGGGAGTGAGGAAAACTGGTGAATGGCTTTTGGGTCAGAACCAGCAATGGCTTAACAAATTCATTTTTAAAATTGCCAGTAAGTTCCTAAGGAAAAATTTCACAGATTATTACTTCCTCTTTCATTTCTTTTTTTTTTTTTTTTTTTTTTTTTTTTGAGATGGAGTCTCGCTCTGTCACCCAGGCTGGAGTGCAGTGGCGCAATCTTGGCTCACTGCAAGCTCCGCCTCCTGGGTTCACCTTCCTCTTTCATTTCCAATGACACAGAATTGTCTCAAACCCTATTGTTTTACCAGCCTCCCCTCCATTCGTTTCAATTTCCTTCCATCCATAGGATAAACTAGATTTTCAACAGTATCCTTGATTACCTCATTGCTTCTTTCCAAACTCCACAGTAGTTCACAATTGCCTTTTGAACCCCATGGGGTAATGGATTGTGTGTTTTTAAGGATTTCCATCACAAAAGTGTCTTTTGTGGTATTCCCCAAAATTATTCCCCAAACTCATTTCCTTTCAAGCATTTTATGGATAATCACAAAGAAAAGACAAAACACACACCAAATATAAACTCGGTGAAAATACAAAGACTATGAAGTTCTTGTGGTTACAATCTTTTGTCTATAGCTCCTCATCACCTTATGTCAATACTAACCTAAGGGTGAATCTCACTACTCGACCCCACTCCTACTGACCCAGGGCTCCCGCCACCACCGTATCTCAGGTTCCAAAGTACAATAGAGGCTGTATTCCCCAGACTGCAAATCTGAAGAAGAGATCCCTCTTGTCTCCAGCAGGTAATTCCTTGAAATTCAGACTGGCCAATGTCAATTTCAATGAGTTATTCTGAACTGCAGAAATGTGATAGCTCAGATCAGAATTTCATAAAACAACTCTTAATAAAGCATAAACTTTTCAATGATTTATTCCCATTTTCTAAAAATAAAAATAAATATCTCATTTTCCTTCTCTACCGCAATGTAGATAATATATATGTTATATCAAATACCAGATATAAGTAAAAAGTTGATGCCAGGAATATCAAGAAGAAAAAAAAGGAACTTATCACATAATTATTTATTTTACCACAAGGATATTCCACACTTCATTTTTTTTAAGGTCTCATGCAAATCGGCCCATATGCTCATTTATTCATGCAACAAATACTTATTAAATGTCTACTGAGATTGGCACGTGAACTTATTCCCAGTAAATGAGTCATCTGGGAATGGAAATGTTAATATAGTTAAGTGTCAATATTGCATGTCAATATTTGTCTGAATAAAGGTGACTCTAGTACAACCACTGTTGTCACAAAGCATCTGTATGGACATTAAGACGGAGACACAGGGCTAGGCACGGTGGCTTATGCCTGTAATCCCAGGACTTTGGTTGGCCAAGGAGGATGGATCACGAGGTCAGGAGATCGAGACCATCCTGGCTAACACGGTGAAACCCCGTCTCTACTAAAAATACAAAAAATTAGCCGGGTGTGGTGGCGGGCGCCTGTAGTCCCAGCTACTCGGGAGGCTGAGGCAGGAAAATAGCGGGAACCTGGGGGGCGGAGCTTGCAGTGAGCTGAGATAGCGCCACTGCACTCCAGCCTGGGTGACAGAGCGAGACTCCATCTCAAAAAAAAAAAAAAAAAAGGGGGCGAGGGTGGGGACATGTGTCCACCTTTCTCCTCAGTAATTATAAAACCTCAGAACTGGAACACTGCATTCCCTTGTGTAACTCCATAAAGCTTTGAAGGGTGTTTTGAATGCATCATTCACAAAACAAATGATTTGAATTGAACTTCTGACAATAATTTTTTAAAATAAGACTTCTTACTATTCATAAGAATATTACAGATAATATATAGATAACATAATCATCTGTATATTAGATTTAGGAGTTGGTTTAGTAGTAAAGAAAACTAAAAATTAAAATTCAGACAGGTTATCTGATGTTTATGTATTTGAACATCACAGACAAAATAGCCTTTAAGAATATGTAAAATGTTGTCCACCAAATTAAAGACTAAATATCATATAAGGGAAGAAATGTACCAGATTACATTTACAGTGCCCATGGCATGGTTTTTTAAAAAGAAAAATACTAAGAAACATTGCCAGTGTGCAACAAAAGCCAAAATTGACAATGGGATTCTAATTAAACTGAAGAGCTTCTGCACAGCAAAAGAAACTCCATCAGAGTGAACAGGCAACCTACAGAATGGGAGAAAAATTTTTGCAATCTACTCATCAGACAAAGGGCTAATATCCAGACACTACAAAGAACTCAAACAAAATTTACAAGAAAAAAAACAAACAACCCCATCAAAAATGGCAAAGGGATATGAATCAACATTTCATCAAAGAAAACATTCATACAGCCAACAGCACATGAAAATGCCCATCATCACTGGCCATCAGAAAATGCAAATCAAAACCACAATGAGATACCAATCTCACACCAGTTAGAATGGCAATCATTAAAAGTCAAGGAAACAACAGGTGCGCGGAAGGGATGTGGAGAAATAGGAACACTTTTACCACTGTGTGGGATTGTAAACTAGTCACCATTATGAAAACAGTATGGCAATTCCTCAAGGATCTAGGACTAGAAGTCATATGAACCCCAACCATCCCATTACTGGTATATACCGAAAAGATATAAAATCATGCTGCTATAAAGACACATGCCGCACCGATGTTTATTGCAGCCACTATTCACAATAGCAAAGACTGGAATCAACCCAAATGTCCATCAGTGACAGACTGGATAAGAAATGTGGCACATATACATCATGGAATACTATGCAGCCATTAAAAAGGATGATTTGCGTCCTTTGTAGGGACATGGATGCAGCTGAAACATAATTCTCAGCAAACTATCACAAGAAGAGACAAACCAAACACCGCATGTTCTCACTCATAGTGGGACTGAACAATGAATACTTGGACTCGGGAAGGGGAACATCACACACCGGGGCCTATCATGGGAGGGGGGGGGGAGGGATTGCATTGGGATTTTTATACGTATGTAAATGACGAATTGATGGGCTGACTGAGTTGATGGGTGCCAGCCACCAACATGGCACAAGTATACATATGTAACAAACCTGCATTTATGCCACATGTACCCTAGAACCTTAAAGTATAATAATAATAAAAAAAAAAAATGTGTAGCACCTCTCCCACCTCCTATCTTGGTCCTGCTCCTGCCATGTAAGATGTCTGCTCCCACTTTACCTTGTGCTATGAGTGAAAGCTCCCTAAGGCCTCCCCAGAAGCAGATGCTGCCATGTGCTCTGTACAGCCTGCAGAACCATGAGCCAATTAAACCTCTTTTCTCTATATATTACCCAGTCTCAGGCATTTCTTTATAGCAGTGTGAGAATGACTAATACACCAACAAAAATTAGAAAATAATTACTTTGAGTTTACTATTTACAACAACATGAAAAAAGATGAAATACCATGGGACATATAACAAAAAGCCTTCATTTGCAAAATAATTTTGTCTTCTCTCACTCATTTCTTTATTGAGTTTAATCAGGTCTTGTTTCAAATCCTATCTGTTACTCAATTTCTGAGATGGTTAATTTCAGATTCATGTTATTCTCTCATATGTGAAACTTCCTTTTTAATGCTACTTAATTCAAGGTGAAGTGCTGTGTAATGATATTCCTCTGCTACATTTTTTTTGTTTGTTTTTGTGTTTTGTGTGTTTTTTTTTTTTTTTTTTTTGATACAGGGTCTCGCTTGTCACCCAGGCTGGAGTGTAAGTAGTGTGATCTTGGCTCAGTGCAACCTCCACCTCCCGGGTTCAAGCAATTCTGCTGCCTCAGCCTCCCGAGTAGCTGGGATTACAGGCGCCAACCACCATGCCCGGCTAATTTTAAAAATATTTTTAGTAGAGATGGAGTTTCACCAAGTTGGTGGCCAGGCTGCTCTTGAACTCCTGACCTTGGGTAATCTGCCCACCTCAGCCTCCTAAAGTGCTGGGATCATAGGTGTGATCCACAGTGCCCGGCCCATGGTTGTTTTATATAGCCTATTTTCATCAGCTAGAAAGTTTTTATGCTTACTTTCTATTTTCTTCTAATAGTAACTTTATTTAGAACTTTTAAAAACAGCCTTATTGAGATAAAATTCTTCTACCATACTATTCGCTCATTTAAGGTGTATGACTCACATTCATTTAAAGTGTGTTTTCTAAGGTCATGTAACCATTACCACAATCTAATTTTAGAGCATTTTAATCTCCCTTAAAGAGAATACTCACACCCATCAGCTGTGGCACCCCACCCCAACCCCACCCTTTTCACTCACTCCCCCATACCACTGAGAAACCACTAATATACTTTCTGTCTCCATAAATTTGCCTTTTCTGAGCATTGCATATAAATGAAATTATACTATATATATTCTTCTGTGACTTGCTTCTTCCACTTACAATGTTACTGCATTATATTTCACTTATAATGTTACTACAAGGTTCAACCATGTAGTAGCTGTATTTCATTCCTTTTTATTCCTGAATAATATTTCATTGTATAAATATACCACATTGTATTTCTCTTTTCATCAGTTGATAAACAATTGATTTGTTTTACTTTTTGATTATTATGAATAATGCTGTTGTTAATATTTGTGTACAAGTTTTCAGTGGACATGTGTTTTTGATTTTTTGTGGGCATATACCAGGGAGTGGAATTGCTGGGTGTATGGTAATTCCATGTTTAACTCTTTGAAGATTTGCCACAATGTTTTTTAAAATGCCTGTACTCTTTTACATTCACACGGCAGTGCACAAGGATTCTTCCTCATCTTCACTAACACTTATTATTGGTCTTTAAAAAAATTATCTTATTCTACTAGTGTGAAGTGGTATCTTGTGGTTTTATGTTTTCCTAGTGGTAAATAATGTTGAGAATCTCTTTACGTGCTTATTGGCCATTTGTATATTTTTTTAAATGAAATGTCTCTCCATATCCTTTGGCCACTTTTAGTTGTTTTTTTTCTTTTTTTTTTTTTGTCTTACTACTGAGTTGTAAGAGTTCTTTACATAGTCTAACAGTTCCTTCTCAAATATATGACTTGCAAATATTTTCTCCACTTCTGTGGGTTGTCTTTTAACTTTCTTGATAATATCATTTGTAGCACAAAATCTTATATTTTGATGAAATCCAATTAAAATTTCTCTTTTGTTACTCCTTCTTTTGTATTGCTGCTAAGAAAACACTGCTTAACTCCAGGTCATGAAGATTTACCCCAATATTTTCCCCAAAGAGTTTTATAGTTTTGGCTCTACATTTAGGTCTTTGATTCATTTAGAGTTAATTTTTTTGTATGGTGCGAGATAGGGATCTAACTTCATTTTCTTGCATGTGCTTGTGCCAGCACTATTTGTTGAAAAGACTCTTCTTTCCAGTTAAGTTGTTTTGACATTTTTTGGAAAACCTGTTAACCATAAATATTTATGGACTTATGGGTTTATTTATGAACTTATGGGTTTATTTCTGGACTTTCAATTCTGTTCTATTGGTCAATGTCTGTCCTTACACTAGTATGACACTGTCTTGATTACTGTAGCTTTGAGGCAAGATTCAAAATTGGAAAATGTGAGCTCCCCAACTTTGTAATTATTTTTCATAGTTATTTTGATGATTGTGGATATTTTACATTTGCATATGAATTCTAGGATCACCTTGCCAAATTGTGCAATAAAGCCAGGTAGGATTTTTGAAAGTGATTTTTGTTGAGACTGTAGATACATTTGTTGAGTATTGTCATCTTAAAAATATTTAGTCTTCTTATCCAGAAACATGGAATGTCTTTTGATTTGTTTAAATATTCTCTAATTTTGACAACAATTTTGAAGTTTTAATGTACAAATCTTGCACTTCTTTTGTTAACACCTGAGAGGGGTGCTATTATAAATGAAATTGTTTTATTTACTTTATTTTCAGGTTGTTTGTTGCACCTGTAAAGAAATACAGTGGCTTTTTTTATATTATTAGATTTTGAAGCCTTGCTGAACTTGTTTGTTAGTTCTAATAGTTTTTAATGGATTCTTCAGAATTTTATATACAAGATTAAGTCATCCATGACTAGAGATAGTTCACATTTTTTAAAAAGTCTAGATGTTCTTTATTTCTTTTCCTTGACTAATTGCCCTCAGCAGAGGCTTCATAACAATTTGAATACAAGTGGCTAGGACAAATATCTTTGTCTTGGTCTTTATCTCAGGGAGAAAACATAATACAAAATGGTCTCTCACCTTTGTCTGGTTTGAGTATCAGAATAATAATACTGGCTTCATTAAATGAGTTGGAAGTGTTCCCTCCTGCTCTATTTTTGGACATGTTTCTGAAGGATTAGTATACTTTTTTTTTTTTTTAATGTTTGGTAGAATTCATCAGTAAAGCCATCTGGTGCTGGGCTTTTCTTTGTGTGAAAATGTTAAATTACTAGTTTGATCACTTTACCTGTTGTAAATTTACTCCAATTTTCAATTTATTTTTGAGTAAGTCTCAGTAGTGTATGTATGTCTTTGTAGAAATCTGTCCATTTTATTTATGTAAATTTTGGCATACATTTCTTCATAGTACTTATTTATAATCCTTTCTATTTCTATAAAGTTGGTGGTGATATCCCCTTTCATTCATAACTTTTGTAATTTGAGTCATCTCTCTTTTTTTCCTGGTTAACCAAGCTAACATTTGCCATTTCTATTTTTTTTTTTTTCCCTGCAAAGGATCAGGTTTTGTTTTTTTAAATTTTCCCTATTATTATTCTATTCTCTATTAGTTTCTGCTCTAGTCTTTATATCCTTCCTTCTACTTGTTTTTAGTTAAATTTGATCTTCTTTTTTAAAAATTTTATGGTATAAGCTTAGGTTATTAATCTGAAACATTTTTTCATGTATAATATGGCCATTATAGGTATAAATTTTTCTCCAAGCACTGTGTTAGTTGCATCTTGTAAGTTTTGTAAGACATGTTTCCATTTCTAATAATCTCAAAATATTTTCTGGTTGGCTTTTTGATTTCTTCTTTGACCCATTAGTTACTTAGGGTATGTGTTGTTTAATATCCATATAGTTTGAATTTCCCAAATTTTCTTCTGTTTTTGATTTCTGATTTACTTCAGGAGGTCAGAGAACATACATTGTATAACTTCACTAATTTTAGAAGTATTGAAGCTTGACTGGGTGTGATGGCTCATGCCTATAATCCCAGCACATTGGGAGGCTGAGGTGGGTGGATAGCTTAAGCTCAGAAGTTCAAGACCAGCCTGGGAAATATAGCAAAATCCTATCTCTACCAAAAAACTACAAAAATTAGATGGGTTTGGTGGTGTATGCCTGTAGTCTCAGTTATGGGGAAGGTTGAGGTGGGAGGATGGCTTGAGCCCAGGTGGTGGAGGTTGCAGTGAGTGAAGTGTCACTGCACTCCAGCCTGGGCGACAAAGCCAGAATCTTAATCCCCCCTCCCCACCCTTGCAAAAAAAAAATTACTGAAGCTTGTATCACTTAACATGAGTTATCTTATAGAATGTTCCATGGGAGTTTTGTAATATGCATGCTGCTGCCGTTGTATGTACTTTAGGTATCTGTTATGTACAGATGGTTTATAATGTTCAAGTTTTTTATTTTCCTCTTGATTTTCTCCCTAGCTGGTCAATTCTTTACTGAAAGTAGGATATTGGTTTCTTCAACTATTATTGAATTATCTGTTTCTCCCTTTAAGTTTTTTAGCTTTTGCTTCATCTTTGGGCACTGTGTTGTATATACATTCCAAAGTTTTATCTTCCTGGTGAGTTGGCCCTTTAATCATGATGAAATGTCCTTCTTTATCTCTAGTAATATTTTTAAGGTTATTTGTCTGATATTAGTATAGCCACTCCAAGCCTTTTATAGTTGTGGTTTACATGGCACATCTTTTTCCTTCCTTTTACCTTCAACTTATTTGTATCAATATATTTGTATTGGTACATAGCATAGTTTTCCTTCCTTTTACTCATTTGTATCAATATATTTGTATTGGTACATGGCATATAGTTGGATCTTGTTCTTTTATGTAATATGACAATCTCTGCCTTTTGATTGGGTTGTTTAGTTTACTTAAGATTTATATTAATTCCAAGGAAATAGCAAAACTTTACTCCTGTAGAGTCCCATTTACCCTCCTATAGAGTCTCATTTACCCTCCTACAGAGTCCCATTTACCCCATCCCCTTTTTGTGCTATTACTGTTGTACATATTACAACTTTATATGGCACAAATCCAATGATATATTTTATGATTATCAGTTTGTATAATCTTAAATCTTTAAAGAAGCTGACAGGAGAAATAGAAGAATATATTTAAATTTTTATGTTAACCTTCATATCCAGTTCTCTTCATTTCTTTAAGTAGATTTGATGTACCATCTGATGACATTTTCTTACTTCAATAGAACTTTGTTCCCACCCACCTCCCTTGTGCTGTTATTATCAAGCATATTACATTTCTATAAGGTACAGCCACAACAATGCAATGACATGCATATTTTAATAAAAATTTTAAATTAGTCCAGAGAAAAAAGGAAAAGATATATGCAATTATAATTTCTTTGACAATTATCTACATAATTGTACCTTGTTTTACTATGTGAGCTAGAAATACTGTCTGGTGTTCAGTATTTCTTGGAAAGCAGACCTGCTAGCAACAAATTCTCAAGGTTTTTAAATTTGTTTGTTTCTAACTGGGAATTTATTTCACTTCCTTTTTTAAAACATAATTTTAGCTTATTTTAAATTCATGGGGTACACGTGCAAGTTTGTTATATGGGTATACCTTGTAATGCTGAGGTTTGGGAGTACAAATGATCCTTTCACACAGGTAGTGAGCATAGTGCCCAATAGGTAGTTTTTCAGATTTTACCCCCTTCTTTTGTACCCACTCTGGTTGTCCCCAGTGTCTATTGTTTCCATCTTTATGTCCAATGTGTACTCAATGCTTAGCTTCCATTTGTAAGTGAGAACATGTGGTATTTAGTTTTCTGTTCCTATGTTAATTTGCTTAGGATAGTGGCCTCCAGCTGCATCCATGTTGCTGCAAAGAACAAGATTTCATTCTTTCGTATGGCTGTGTAGTATTCGATGGTATATATGTCCCACATTTTCTTTATCCAATCCATTGTTAAGGCGCATCTAAGTTAATTCCACACCTTTGCTATTGTGAATTCACTCCCTTTTTTGAAAGATAAATTTGTAGGATGTTAAATTCTTGGTTAATACATTTTTATTTTCAGCTGTTTGAATATGTTGTTCTACTGCCTTCTGGCTTCTATTTTCTTCTCTCGAAAAGTCAGCTGTTAATCTTATTGAGGTTCATTTGTATGTGATAAATTATTTTTCTCTTTCCACTTTCAAGGCTTTCTCTTATTTTTAGCTTTCAACATTTTGATTATAATATGTCTGGATCTAGATCTTTTTGTTTTTATTTTACTTAGAACTCATTGAGCTTGTTGGATGAGTACATTAATGTGTTTCATCAAATTTGGAAAGTTTTGAGTCATTATACCTTTGATTTCCTTTTTCCGTCACGTCCTCTCTCTCTTCTCCATCTCATACATATTTTAATGTACATTTAGTGATGTTCCACATTTCTCTGAGGCTCTTTATTTTTATTCATTCTTTTTTTTCTCTGTTTTCTTTAGATTGAATGATCTTTACTGCTCCATCTTCAAGTTCCATGATGCTGTCTTCTACTAGCTCTAAACTATTTCAGGTTTCTACTAACCTAATTCCAGAAAAATATAGAAACTTTATCCTACTAGTCAATTTTTTTATTTCATGTATTATAATTTTTCAACCCCAGAGTTTCTGTTTGGTTCTTTTAGTACTTTCTATCTATATTCTTTATTTTATAAGACATTTTATAATAACTTTTTAAAATTTTTAAAACCTTGTTTCCTTAGTTCTTTGAACACATTTGAAATAGCTTTTTTGAAGGCTTTGTCTGCTTATTATACCATCCAGAATCCCTCAAAAGCAGTTTCAATTGCCTGGACTTTTTCTTCCTTTTTTCTTTTTTCCCCCTTTTGTTGTTTGTTTTCTTGCATTTGTGTTACGCTTTCCTCTGTTTTCAATTTTATCTCACATTTTCTTGAAAACTATACATTTTAGATAATATATTGATATATTATAAAAACTTTGGAGGCTGGACATTGTGGCTTGTGCCTGTAATCCCAGCACTTTGGAAGGCCAAGTTGGGCGGATCACCTGAGGTCAGGAGTTTGAGACCAGCCTGGCAACGTGGTGAAACCCTGTCTCTACTAAAAATACAAAAATTAGCCAGGTATGGTGGAGGGCGCCTGTAATTCCAGCTACTTGGGAGGCTGAGGCAGGATAATCGCTTGAACCTGGCGGGTGGAGGTTGCAGTGAGCCAAGACTGCACCACTGCACTCCAGCCTGAGTAACAAGAGTGAAACTCTGTCTCAAAAAAACAAAACAAAACAAAACAAAAAAGCTTTGGGTACTAACCTCCCTCTCTGGAGGTGGTGGTTGCTTGCTTGGTCATTTGATTATTTGTTTAATGACCTGGCTGAGCTAATTCTGCAGAGCCTATTTCTCCTGCAGTGTGCTCAAATTGTTTTTGTTGTTTTTGTGTTAGCCTGGCAACCAATGGTCACTACAAGTCAGTATAAGTTATTTATTGGATGAATGTTGTGCTTAAGCCTCCTTAACCTTTTACTACTAGACCTTCATCCTTCACCATTGGATGTGTGTGTAACTTGGAGGCTATGATCACAGTGAAAAGGGTTTTGGTTTTTGCCCCATATTCAGGTAGGGACTAGTAGCTTGGAAGTTCCCTCTCTGATTATTTCTGAGAGGGCACAGTTCTCAGCATACACACAGCCTTCCAGACTGCCAGAAGTGACTGTCATGTTATTTTTAAGTCTAGCTTCCCAGGAGTCATACCTGTGCCAGAGTAGCGTATTGCTCAGTAAATGTTCGGTCATCAGAGATTGTGTTTAAGAAGGCTGTGCTAGTGAGGCTTCTACCGTGTGTTGATGTGTCTGTATATGGCTTGGAAAATGCTTTTGAGTTTGTTCTATCTTCTGTTCTGATTTCTCCAGAGCTAGGACAACCACTTAGTTGCCCGGTTTTTCCAACCCTCAGAGTTGACTGTGATCCCAAGAGTGTTCTTAATTGCTGTTTCCTTGTTTCTCTCTATAAGTCATCTGGCTGCTCACCCACTTTGCTGCATTATAGAACTACCAACTCCTCTTAATTGCTTTCCTTCAAAGTTTGTTTTGTTTTTAGCAAAGTTCTTAAACATATACTTGTCCTCATTCTGATCCCAAAAATTCAGTCTCTTCAGCCATAACTATAGAACTCTTTACCTTTATGATCTTCCCTTTCCCCCAGGAAGAACCCTCAAAACACTGCAGCAGATTTGGAAGTGGGGGCCTGCTTTTCCCAGAGTGACATCACTACTCTACAAGTAGATACAGGAAGAGGTGGCAGCCCCAGCCTTCTTGGGTTACCTTTTGCAAGGTGGAACCTCCAACTGGCGAGCCAGTTGTTGTGGTGGTGATTTTCGGTCCAGTATTCTTGGGTAGAGCTTCTGTCCTGTGAGTGGCAACTGAGTTGGGGAAGGGTGGATCTGGTCTGTTCAGCCTCATATGCCTAGATAGAGCTTATGCAATATAGATTTGACAGAGATAAAAAATGCCAGAAACCTGCCCCTCCTGACATCAACCATAGTTCCATACTGGGAGCTACAAGGTAAGAGAGCCCTTGTCTTCTGACTGCACATAGAGAGTTTTCATAATACAGAACTTGGGTTGGAGGTGGAGCAGATTGTGGCTCAAATGCCAAAAACTTTTGCTATTCCCAAGATTTGGTAGGCATACTTGAATAAATGTTTATCCATTGGCTACAAGCCTCTAGAACAATTTCCAGATACTTTA
This sequence comes from Rhinopithecus bieti, assembly GCF_001698545.2. NCBI lineage: Eukaryota > Metazoa > Chordata > Mammalia > Primates > Cercopithecidae > Rhinopithecus > Rhinopithecus bieti. The sequence goes on from NW_016805697.1 coordinate 2,555,318, forward strand.
AATAATGGGTTTTTTGAATACATAAGCATGTAACAAAATTTCTCATGTATCTCATAAATTTGTACAAATAAAAAAACTGGTATTCAGATTATATAAATAACTTTCTCAACTCAGTAATAAGAAAATAATTCCCCCACTTCCAAAATGGCAAAAGATTTGAATATATAACTCACCAAAGAAGATATATGAATATACAAATGGTAAGTAAATAAGCAAAAAGATGCTTAACATCATTAGTCATTAGGGAAATACAAATTAAAACCACAATTTGCTACAGCTATTAAAGAAAAAAACGGACAATATCAAGACCCAGAGAATGGGAATGAAAAATACAGCTATTTTGGAAAACAGTTTAGTAGTTGTTTTAAAAGTTAAATACTTACTGTATTGATCAGTGTTCCCAGAGAAACAGAAGCAATATGGTGTGTGTGTGTGTGTGTGTGTGTGTGTGTGTGTGTGTAGAGAGAGAGACAGAGAGAGAGACAGACAGAGAGATTTATTATAAGGAATTTGTTCATGCAATTATAGAGACTGACAAGTCCCAAAATCTACAAGCTGAATCAGCAAGCTTAGGACCCAGGAAAAACTATGAGTTACTTCTAGTTTGTGTCTGAGGGCCTAGAATCAGGAGAGCCAATAATATAGTTCCAGTCCAAAAGCTGGTAGAGTTGAGACCCAGGAAGTACCAAAGTTTCGGTCCAAAGGTAGGGAAAAGCTAATCTCCCTTGCCCAAGGCAGTCAGGCAGCAGGAATCTCTCTCCCTCAAGGGAAGCTGATCTTTTTGTTATAGTCAAGCTTTCAACTGGTTGGATGAAGTACACCCACATTAGGGAGGGCAATTTGCTGTACTCAGCTTACTTATATAAATATTAATCTCATCCAAATACACCTACACAGAAACACTCAGAATAACATTTGACCAAATAGCTGGGCACCGTGTGCGTGGCCAAGTTGACACATAAAATCTGCTTTTTCATTTACCAAGAAAAAATAAAGATGTCCATACCAAAAAATATATGTGATTGTTTATAGTGACTTATTCATAATCATGCAAACAACCCAAATGTCCATCAGCTGATGAACAGGTAAACAAGTTGGAGTGTAAGCATACAATGAATTACTATTTAGCAATTAAAATAAAACAAATCTCGAAAGCATTATGCTAAGTGAAAAAGGCCACATTCAAAAGACTACATATTATGATCTATTTATATGATGTTCTGAAAGAGGCAAAAACAACAGAAACAAGAAAGAGGTCAGTGGTTCCCAGGAGCTGGGGAAAGGACCACAAAGGGCACAGGGAATTTTCAGGATGAAGAAAATATTCTGTATCTTAATTGTGACGTGGGGAGGGGGGGGTCACATGATTGTAGGCTTGTCAAATTTCATCAAACATTAACATGTAATCAGAATGAATTTTTCTTGATGTAAATTGCCCCTCAATAAAACCTGGCTTAAATAAATGGCACAAGTGTTGAAGGAGATAGGTTCAATTCTGTGACATCATCTGCTTTCTTAGGAATCGTCCACCATTTGATGGCGTCTTTGTCTTTACCTTTGGACTAAGCCTCCACAGGACATTCCCCCTTCTAAGCTGCATTCTCTCCCCAGAAGTGATGCTTTGCCAATACTTCATCTCTGTTCCACATGCCTACCAACTCACTTCATTTTGATTTTCAGGTAGCCCTGCTCTATTTGACTCATCCTAAATATTTCCTCTTTCTGAGAGGGATTCTCTCCTTCAGGTAGTGTGTTCTGCCACTGCTGGGACCCACTGCTCTTTTCATTCTTCTGTGCAGTCTCCACCTAACTCCACTCTGGGAGGTTCCAGTGATCTTCTGGTATTCATTCATTTTCAAATTTACATGAAAATTCTATTTATAGGTTTATAAAATTTGCTATCTTTTACTCTGTATTTCTAGGTTTATAAAATTTGCTATCTTTTACTCTGTATTTCTAGGTTTATAAAATTTGCTTTTACTCTGTATTTCTAGGTTTATAAAATTTGCTATCTTTTACTCCCTATTTCTAGGTTTATAAAATTTGCTATCTTTTACTCTGTATTTCTAGGTTTATAAAATTTGCTATCTTTTACTCTGTATTTCTAGGTTTATAAAATTTGCTTTTACTCTGTATTTCTAGGTTTATAAAATTTGCTATCTTTTACTCCCTATTTCTAGGTTTATAAAATTTGCTATCTTTTACTCTGTATTTCTAGGTTTATAAAATTTGCTATCTTTTNTGCTCTTTTCATTCTTCTGTGCAGTCTCCACCTAACTCCACTCTGGGAGGTTCCAGTGATCTTCTGGTATTCATTCATTTTCAAATTTACATGAAAATTCTATTTATAGGTTTATAAAATTTGCTTTTACTCTGTATTTCTAGGTTTATAAAATTTGCTATCTTTTACTCCCTATTTCTAGGTTTATAAAATTTGCTATCTTTTACTCTGTATTTCTAGGTTTATAAAAGTTGCTATCTTTTACTCTATTGTTTACTCTATAAACAAAGGTTTATAAAATTTGCTATCTTTTACTCTGCAGGTTATATGTGATTTTATTTGTCCTCCTTGGTTTTATTAGTTTGAGAAAGGTAGAGAGATTTAGATCATTCTAACTGGCTTCGAATTTTATTGTAATAGTCTCAGACATGTTGTTCTGAATGTTAACTGTCCTTAGAAAATTCTTGAAACATTTTCCCTATTCTATAGTAAAATCTGGTAAATTTTTTACATATTCTGAAAAGAGTATATATTACCTTGTTATTGAGCACAGGAGCTTGTTAGCTATACAGATAAATTATTCTAAAACTTACTGAATTTTGTCTACTGAAAGAAAATTTCTGATAGAAGGATGTTTCAAAATCAATTTGATATAGATTTTTCAAATATAATACATGCATATTTCCAAAATAAAATAACCTATTTGAAGCAACGTTTAAACTATGAGTGCTACAGACAGTTATTGCATTAGCCATGGAAACAAGATAAAATATATGATAACACTTGGCATAAAAGTACCAATTAAAAGTGTCCTGAAGAGAATTCATTCTGGATATTACAGTTTGTCTGACTGAGAGCATTAATCTTATTAGCCAAAGAGGCTGCCTTAAAACCTTTGCACATAGTAACAGTCAAAAATGGCGTAACCTTGATGTCTATGAGTTGCCAGAAGACTTTATTATCTCTATATTGATTCAACTAGAATGATTTCTGCTCTCAGGACATATCAGAGTGAAACAGGAGAGTTCTCTGATTCTCCTGGCACGATATGCGACAGGGGTGTGGCTGGCATGCTTAGTCGCCCAGCAGCTCAAACCTCAAAGGGGAGCATACAGATGGGCAGTGCAGAGGCTGGAGCCAGCGCTTCTGGGCTCTGGCCTCACAGTAGCATTTAGGGGCGGGTGTCTAACTCCTGAAGCCCAAGTGGGCGTGTGTTATAAAGCTCTTTCAGATTTGCCATCTGCAGGTGGCTTGTATGTTCATCAGTTCAATAAACCCTTGCCTTTTCACAAGAGCAGAGGGCCAGTGTGACAGCCTTCTGTATCCTGAGCTCTTGTCCAGTGTCCTTAAAGAATGAATCACATGTGGGCTCGAAGGATGAGTGAAAAGTTTTACTGAGTGGTGGGGGTGGCCTCGGTGAGATGGATGGGGAGCCAGAAGAGGGGGATGAAGTGGGAAGGTGGTCTTCCCCTGGTGTTGGGCCACCCAGTGGCTGGACTCTTCTCCAACAAGCCCCCTGAACTCTTCTGGACATACAGACGTCCCTCTTCTTCTCTCTTGCTCTGCTGCATTGTTCTGCCATTGCTGGTCTGCTGGTCTCGACTTTTAGCTGCTTGTGTGTGTGTTCACTATAAAGGTCTTGGGTTTATATGGGCATAGGATGGGGGTGTGTAGTGGGCCAGAATGGTCTTGGAAAATGTAACATTTGGGTGGAAAATAGAAGTGCCTGTTCTCACTTATGTCTTTGGGCACAGACCAGAGGATGGAGCACTCGCCCGGGACCCTGCCCGTCTCTACCCAGCACTTCCCTGTCCCATCCCATATCAATAGATATGTAATTTTACCTCTATCTCTTCCAACAAAATTCTATTTGATTTCGATAAATCTCACACAATATTTTGGTACAAGACATAAACCTCTAAGACTTAAGAATGTCAAAGCACATTTTGCTAGTCATTTGGTAGAGTCCCAGGGGAATTGAACTTTGAGATATTTGTCAATCATGGGTTTTACTCAAACAAACAGTGTAGCTGCAAAGAGAGACTGTCAGCAGACAATTAGAAAGATATACATTTTAAAGGTCATTGTTTTCATTGTCTTTTCTGTGTTAATGAGCATGGCATTAAGACATGAGGATTTCAAGCAGACCCTGCAGGGTTACTGTGAAATATAATTGGATGTCATGAGAGTCGGGGAAAGAACCCCTGTTGTTTCTTCTCAATATTCTACTCTATCAGCTCATGAACCATGTTAAGGGTGGGAACCAAATACAGTAAAGGGATATTTTATCTCTTTGCTAGTGATTCTGTATTTTTCTATGTGCAAGTGGGAAACCAAACATTTCTTGCATAATGAAAGACTAATTAGCTTTTCTCTAATGAATAAAGAGACTTCAATAAATGCCAACGGCTACGGTCTCACATAATCTATAATAATGAAGGAGGGGCAATTTTTTTGAATGTGCACACATTTGCATTATAGACTCCTTTCTAACTAATTATCAGGAACATTCAGTGATGTTTTTAAACTCATTCACTTTTAGACAGTTTATAGACCTGGAAAGTGAATAATGGGATTAGGAATGATAGGTCAATTATTCCTGTCTAGACAAGGACATTAGTGTTCATAAATTATGATTATGGGACTGCTATCATAGCCTATTGGAATGGAATCAGCATGGGGATCCAGTGCTCTGGTGACCTGGAAACCACTTTGATACTTCTCAAAGAGGCCCCAGTAGCAGAGCTGAAGGCCTAGAGAAGAAGTTAAGTGCATTTTTGTCAGGCAAGTGCTAGGTAAATTTAATGAGAAGATAAACAAAATGAGAAGAGAATAGATGAATGAATGTAGTTCTATGGCCATCCTTAATTTCAGGAACAGGATGTTTTCCTATTAGGAAAGCATATTTTACCAATGATATTTGTACCGTTTTTCAGATGTTAGAGGTGAGTTGTTAGGAGGAAAATGTTAACTAGAACCAGCTTTTCTGTGACAAAAAAGCAATATCAAATATAAAGTTTTTTCTACATTACTCAAATTATGTATTTTTCTCTCTTATCCACCAGTTGTTCTCACGGAATAAGAGAGAGGGTGGTTGGACATAAAGATAGCTCCCTTTGGCACTCCTGATCCTAAGCTTCTTGTCTACCTCCTATGGATCTACCTCCTATGGATGGATTGTAGCCTGACATATCCCTTTCAGCTTCACTTGGATACATTTCCCTCTTTCATGCTTTGGTGTGTGGAAAGTGTGGTGAGGAGGAATAAAAGCAAAAGTATGGTCATTTTCACGACATTGATTCTTCCTATCCATGATCATGGAATGCTTTTCCATTTGTTTGTGTCCTCTCTGATTTCCTTGAGCAGTGTTTTGTAGTTCTCCTAAAAGAGTTTCTTCACTTCCCTTGTTTGCTGTATCCTTAGGTATTTTACTCTCTTTGTGGCAATTGTGAATGGCAGTTCATTTGTGATTTGGCTCTCTGCTTGTCTGTTGTAGCTGTATGGAATGCTTGTGATTTTTGCACATGGCTTTTGTATCCTGACACTTTGCTGAAGTTGCTTATCATCTTAAGAAACTTTTGGGCTGAGACAATAGGGTTCTCTAGATATAGGATCATGTCATCTGCAAACAGAGACAGTTGGACTTCCTCTCTTCCTATTTGACTATGCTTTATTTCTTTCTCTTGCCTGATTGTCCTGGCCAGAACTTCCAATATCATGTTGAATAGGAGTGGTGAGAGAGGGCATCCTTGTCTTGTGCCTGTTTCCAAGGGGAATGCTTCCAGCTTTTGCTCAAAGTAATTTATAGAACCAATGCTATTCCCATTAAACTACCATTGACATTCTTCACAGAATTAGAAAAAACTACTTTAAAGTTCACACGAAACAAAATAAGAGCCCATGTAGCCAAGACAATCCTAAGCAAAAAAAAACAAAGTGAAGGCATCACATTACCCAACTTCAGACTATACTACAAGGCTATAGTAACCAAAACATCATGGTACTGATATAAAAATAGTCACGTAGACCAATGGAACAGAGTAGAGATCTCAGAAATAAGACCACACATCTATAACCACCTGATCTTCAACAAACCTGACAAAAACAAACAATAGGGAAAGGATTTCATATTTAATAAATGGTGCTGGAGGAACTGGCTAGCCATATGCAGAAAATTAAAACTTGACCCCTTCCTTACACCTTATATATAAATTAACTCAAGATGAATTGAAGACTTAAATGTAAAACCCAAAACTATAAGAGCCCTGGAAGAAAATTTAGGCAATACCATTCAAGACATAGGCACATGCAAACATTTAATGATGAAATCATCAAAAGCAATTTCAAGAAAAGCAAAAATTGACAAATGGGATTTAATGAAGCTAAAGAACTTCTTCACAGCAAAAGAAACTATCACCAGAGTGAACAGACAACCTACAGAATGGGAGAAAATTTTTGCAGTTTATCAGCTGACAAAGGTCTAATATCCAGAATCTACAGAGGACTTAAATTTACAAGAAAAAACCAAACAACCCCATTAAACAGTGGGCAAAGGACATGAACAGGCACTTCTCAAAAGAAGACATTTATGTGGCCAATAAAGACATGAAAAATAGCTCAACATCATTGTTCATTAGAGAAATGAAAATCAAAACCACAATGAGACATCGTCTCATGCCAGTCAGAATGGTGATTATTAAAAAGTCAAGAAACAACAGATGCTGGCAAAGCTATGGAGAAATAGGAATGTTTTTACATTTTTACATGTGGAAATGTAAATTAGTTCAACCATTGTGGAAGACAGTGTGGTGATTCCTCAAAGACCTAGAACCAGAAATATCATTTGACCCAGCAATCTCATTACTGAGTGCATACCCAAAATAATATAAATCATCCTATTATAATAGATACATGCTCATGTATGTTCATTTGCAGCACTATTCACAATAGCAAAGACATGGAATCAACACAAATGCCCATCAATGATAGACTAGATAAAGAAAATGTGCTACATATACACCATAGAATACTATGCAGCCATAAAAAGGAATGAGATAATGTCCTTTGGAGGGACATGGATGTAGCTGAAAGCCATTATTCTCAGCAAACTAACACAGGAACAGAAAATGAAATACTGCATGTTCTCACTTATAAGTGGGAGCTGACCAGTGAGAATACATGGACACAGGGAGGAGAACAACACACACTGGGGCCTGCTGAGGGGGCACGGTGAAGAGGGAGAGTATCAGGATAAATAGCTAAAGCATGTGAGGCTTAATACCTAGGGGATGGGTTGATAGGTATGGCAAACCACCATGGCACACGTGTACCTATGTAACAAACCTGCATGTCCTGCACACGTATCCCATAACTTAAAATTAAATTTTTTTAAAAAGTAAAAGCAATCTCTGCAGTTATATTTGCTACTGTTATCACTGTTTAAAAAAAAAAAAAAAAAAAAAGAAAAGAAAATCCTTGCCCTTGTTCAAGTTTCTCAAAAATGCAACTTTTATTTAGCCCAAATTCTAAAACATTAAATAGTGACATTATAAAACTTAACAAAAGCAAAGGTGAGGGAAGTTATTCTTTGTGAAGGGATAGCAGATCTTAAAGGTGAAACTGAAAATCATTTTTTGAAGAGCACATTTTTCTTTTTTAAAATGAAATGCTGTTTCTCACTTTTTGGGAATTATAAAATGCTACTTCGACCTTGCCATTTCTCCTTCTCCCGTCTTTATTTACATTGTCAGGTGAACTTGTTTTTCCTTAATGAATCAGGCAGGATGAGGATGCCCATTATTTGGGCAGATGCCTGCAAACATCCATGCGGGGTGGGAGGAGAGTACCAGTATATCACACTGAATCAAGAATTCTTTATTTGTTCTAGATAAACTATTATTCTCAAGTATAAAATATTTTTGATGTCACCAAATCTGCTGAATTACAAGAGGATTCTGGAGCACCATATTCAGATGTTTTAGCTGTGTGCAGAAAAGAAAAGCTTCATGGGGTAATGGTGATTGTTTTGTTTTGTTTTTGTTTTTGTTTACTAAAATAATGGAAGATTCAATCATTCCTGCCAATTCAAGGTCAAGCTGATTCAAACAAGGAAAGCAGGAAAGAGGCCAAAGTTTGGCTGTAGATTCAACTACCTTATCAGGGAATAAATTATCTGCAGTTTGAAGAACAAAAGTGGAGCTTGGAGGCAGTGAGTGACTTTGGAGTTCTACTACTTATATAATCATATATAGGTATACATATAGATATATAGATGTATATTTTCTCACCTACATTATTTGAGGACGAGGATGGTGGATTAATCTGTTTATTTTTCACCTTACCTAATTCCTCGCCCCAGGTGATTTCATCCATACCCATGACTTTAAATGCCAGTTGAGCATTTAAAAGTGTAACTTCCAAATTTATATCTCAAGGAACTCACTTCATTGAACTCCATGCTAGTGAATCTAACTGTCTGACATTTGGATATTTAACAGGAATCTGAAAACTAACAAGTCCAAAAGGGAATTCTTAATTTTCCTCTGAAAACTTGCTTCACACAACACTTTCCATTTCTGTGCATGGAACCACTACCCAATTACTGAAGCCCCGGATGCAGATGTCATCCTCAATTCTGCCTTTTCTCTTGTATCACCACCCTCTCATTCAGTTCAGCAGCAGCTTCTATTGGCTCTGTCTCCAAATTATTACCCGCATCCATCCACTGTTCTCCGTGTTCACCACTGCCACCTTTATCCAGGTACCATGGTTTTTTGCCTCTTCTACTGAAGCAGCATAACTGGTCTCCCTAATTTCATTCTTAACCTGCTATGATCTATTCCAAACATTTACTTAAAACGTAAACCAAGCAATGTCATTGTGCTTCTTTTTGATGGCACAGAGGAAAGAAAATCCAAACTCACTGCCGTCATCTACAAACCCCCACATAATCTAACCTTGACTAACTCTGCAGGGCCTAACATCAGCAAGTCAGACCAAAGAGGTAGACTTGCAAGACAGGTTGGTGGGGGAGCCAGCACAGTTTTTAAAAACAGTTGAAAGGCATTTAAAAGGATAATTCTGAATTCTTTGTTGGACATATCACAGATCTTTAATTCCGGGTCCATTACTGGAGCTTTGTTGGTTTCTTTAGGGAGTGTCATATTTCCCTGAGTTTTCATAATTCTTGTGTCTTTACATTGATATCTGTGCATTGGAGGAGACAGCCACCCCTTCCAGCTTTTGCAGGTGTTCTTTGGTGGTTTTAGACATTTACTACTTAAAATCAGAACTTAATTATTGGTCTGCTGTGGCTTCCTATTCTGGGGAGGACTTCTAGTGAGCACCAGAACTAAAACACTGCACAGGAACTAATTGCCCTGTCTGGGGAAGATTTAAACAAACCTGGAGCTTAATTACTGACCTTTCAATTGTTTCCCAGTCAGGGCAAGGCTGCACTCAAGCAGCGGGGTTTTGTGGGATATCCAGCCAGGGATTTATTGTGCCCTCTGCAGCCCTGTGGCACCAGCCAGTCTCCTCAGCATGGTATTTCTGCTGATCAGACTGCAGAGCAGCTGCCAAGGTATCCATGCCACTTACTGCAATCAGCACCCCTGCTTTTCATCCCCCAATTTACTCCAGGTGCTTCAGCACTGCTGGCACTTCCAGTGATTCCCATGGGACAGGACCAGAGTGGGCTTCCCAGGAAGATTCCCTGGCTAGTGCAGAGATCAAATGTCTACCTCCAATTCCCTCCTTCCACCTCAGAAATCTTGGGCATGGAGACTCTCTGGAAGTGGAGTTCTGACGGCTTAAGGGAGGTGTGGTGCAGTCTCAAATGGCGGCTTCTCTTACTGCTGGCAACTTCTCTCAATTGTGTGCCCAGTGGGTATCTCCACTTCTTCTCCAGGTTCTGGTGGATTCAGGATGGCATTTTTGTCTTTGAATAGTTTCTGGTTGTGTTTCTGTAGTGGGGGTGAAGCTGGGGGGAAATTCTATGCTGTGATCTTCCTGAGGTCACTTCAAAAGGCCTTCAGGGAGGGAGAATGTGCTTAGGGGGAGCAACTCTCTCTCCTTACTCATTCTCAGCTATATTTCTAAGACTCAGCGATTTTCACCTACAACACAACTTTGAAAGAAAAATAATTCTAAGAGGGTATGAAAGAAAAAAGCCAAGCAGCCCAAATTACGATTCTTCTCTAGCAGAGAGCTTAGGATCAGGAGAGAAACTATCCTGGAACTAAGCAACCATCTTGGGACCCTACAGGATGCACCCATCACTCCTTCATCCCAGATTGTTATAACCAACCGGTGACCATTCCACACTAAAACTCACCTCAGGCAAGGACCGTGTGAAAATAACCTGACTCAGTATTTCATTTCTCGGCAGGGTCACCCTTACCTTTATGCATCAATGTGTATTACACTGAAAGTTCACTCTAGCAGTACCTTGGGAGCTCTTGCTAATATTAGCTGTAAATCCTATAGCTCTTAATAAAATTCTTCCGATAATTTATTACCTGAACCATTCTGAATATGATTTAAAACAAATACATTTATATCAAACCCAGATCACTTGTGGAAAGCTTTTTGATGTGCCTTCAGTGTGCATTTATTCCTAGTTGTTGGTGTGTGGCTTCTCAGATGTTCCAATGATAATTTTAACTTCTCAGGGACTCCTCTAGGATTTTTCCTATATAGTCCTCTGCAGCATCACTGATCATCATGCTCAAAAGCATAAAAAATATCAAACGTCTTTCTTAAAATAAAGAATGTGTTTGTCTTGAAGACTGCCATAACAAAAATACCACAGACTGGGGGACTTAAATAGCAGAAATTTACCTGTCACAGTCATGGAGACTAGAAGTCCAAGATCATGCCAGTAGGGTTGATTTCCAGTGAGGTCTCACTTCCTGATATGCAGACAACTGCCTTATCACTGTGTTATTAAATAGCCTCTTCTCTACGTGTACACACACACACACACACACACACACACAGAGAGAGAGAGAGAGAGAGAGAGAGAGAGAGAGAGAGAGAGAGAGAGCGAGAGCGCGAGCGCTCCCTGGCATTTCTTCCTTTCTTATAAGGACACTAACGACTCCACTTAACATTAATCACCTCCTCAGAGGCTCTGTCTCCAAATATAGTCACCCCTATAGGGGGTTAGAGTTCCAACATATGATTTTGGCAGACACAATTTTGTCCATAACTCAGAGATTTTGCAGTATCAAGAAAAGTGTCCTAACAGAAATGTCCAGTTAACACCAAATAATCCAATACGGTTGAGCTAGGACTAACAATGGTGTTACCAATTGATACTAGTGGGTATGAAAACCGAGCAGTTTTGTAAATCTAGTTAATGCTAGTCAGAGCAAAAGTCACAAGTGAGCTTTAAATAAAAGTATATGTTTTTAAAACCAAAATCAACTCTGATCACAAATTAGGTATAAATTAAGTTCACAAGAAGACAAAGTTTTGGTTTTGTTTTCCCAAAGAAAAGGAGGTCATTTAATTCACTGCAGGACTAATTTACTAAATAGTACTCCAGCATCTTACTAATTAAAAGAGTAACTCTGGTGATGTATTTAAGTGCACAGAGCCCAAAATGTCTCATAAGTCAACAATACTACATAAACAACACTTCTTTGTGCTGAATTAGGAATGTTTAACATTGAAAAAGTTCAAACTCTCTAGAATACAAGCTGTGCAACCCGCACTCCATTCCAAGTATCTTGAGCAAGGGAAGCTAGCTGGAGTACATATTTTCTTTGTTAATTCTGTACTATCAAGTTTACTTGACAACATCTGAAACAGTGTCACTGAATTTGTGAACGCGCTAGAGATTTACCAAGCCATATCTCTTTAATTGGAGTCAAATGGCTGTTTCTTTCACACCAAGAATTGCCCACCTAGATTCTGTCACCTCATTTGCTTAGCTAATGAGAACAGTATATCACAGTAGATGGACTTTATCTGAAAATTAAAGCAGCAAATATAACTGAGCCTTCTTTCCTAGAAAGGGTTACTTTGAAAGCCCAGAAGGATTGAAGTTCAGTGATTAAAAATGAGGTCATTTAGGTTTCAGTAGGATTTTCAGCATATATATTCTTGCATATACAAATGGTAAGACCAATACATAAAGTTAGTCATAATTGAGGAGGCTGTTCACTTGTTATGTAACTTTGCTTTCATTCTCAAGTTAATGTTATAGCTGAAAACTGGAATGACTAAAAATGGCTACTAAAATAACCCAAGCATTAGACAAGAATTTGGAGCTGAAGAGGGTATAGAGTATTTACTTTTAAAACAGAATATTGAGATGTTCTAAAAATCATACTAAGACAGACATTTTTCAATCAGGAGTTTGTTGAGCTTCCCTGGAATATTTTGAAAGTAAAATTAGACCTTAAGTGTCTGTGAAATTATGAACTTTTCCACACATTAATTTACATGAGGATAAATATATTTCCGAATCTAAATCAGGCTCTGTTGCCCTCTGGATTGTATTGCCTACTTTGCCTTACAGCAGAGCATTTCAACAGCCACCATCACAAATATGGAGACCTCTTATGTGCCAGACAGTGCTCGAGGTGTTGGAGTTGACAGTCTAATGAAGAAAACAGATAGGAACTAAGTAAAAAGTAGGCTAAACCATTTCAGAGAGTGATTCATGCAGTGGAAAAATATAAGAGAGAAGTGAGTTAACAAGTGATGGAGTAGGAGGACAATGCTGTGAATCTGGTGAGCAGGAAAGCCCTCCCTGAGCATAGGGCATTGAAGCTGAGAACTGAAGGAACCATCCATGAGAAAATACGGGGCAAGAGAACTCCAGATTGCTGAAAAGTCCTGAAATGAAGACGACATGGCGTTTCTCAGAAACAGCACGAAGGCTAGTGTGGCTGGAGCTCAGAATACCAGGTAAGAATGGTACGGAAAGGTTGAGGTTAGGGAGCAATTTCAATGACTTTGAATGACTGAGTCCTAATGTTTACCAGTAAGAAGGACACTAGTGAATGATATAATTTCTGATTCCCTATCTAGAAATAGGAAGGAGCAAAAACGGAGCTTCAAAGGCACTAGAATAGACCACCCTCTCGTGCTGCTTTAATACTATTTTTCTTTCTAGAGCAGGGTCAACAAACTTTTATTTTTAAAGCAAGGGGCAATAAAAGCCCAAGCAAAAAATATTTCGGGCTTTGCAGACCATAAAGTCTCTGTTGCAACTATTTAACCCTGCTGTTTTAACACAAAGGCAGCCAGTGATGATACATGAATGAATGAGGGTGATTGTGTTCCAATAAAACTTTACTTAGGAAAAACAGGCAGCAGGCTGGATTTTCCCTGCTGGCCACAGTTTGCTGACTTCCTACTCTTGAGTCTCTAAAGATTTATGCATCTGTGTAGTTTTCCTCTATATCAAAAATAGTATAATTCTAATGTAGTGTCTCTTTAAGAATACTTGACTAGGTTACCCTTGTCCTACCTAAGTGCTATGCTAACTGGAAAAGAAAAAAAAAAAAAACTCTTTGAAAGATTTGAGTTCCAAGCATTTAATACTTAAATTAATTTGCACATCCTCAGCTGATACATTGTGTCAAGGAGGGTCCCACACTATGTTTTCATTATCTCACTTTCTCCATCATTCATACGGACTGCGCCTTGGTAATTTTACCCTTCATTTTAAAAATCATGTTACTAGGTGATAGACCATTAATACAGCACATACATCTTCCTGAAGCCTAGAGAAGGAGCTTAATGAAGCTTCAGGACACAAAATAATTACCAGTAGAATATATTTTTCCTTAGTCTATTATGGCATTATCAACAATTTAATGGAAGAATATTTCCATATGAGCTACATGTTGGAGAGGTATTAATAAAGTTATAGTGTTTAAATAATTCATCACATCAGGGAAGGATTTTATGTTTGCCACAGTCAAAATACACAAAAAGGATGAAATCTCATTTTAGAAAATAATGATTGAGTCTTAAGCTATGAATATAGAAAAGTGAGTCACTCCATGTACAAGTGTTAGGTCAGAATACATTTACCAAGTGCTGATGTTTCTGGCTCCAAAATGCCATTTCTATTTACCCTCTTGTTCTAATTTACACAGCCCCTAACTTAGATCCAGTCCTCATCTCTGTATGCCTGGTCTACAAATGCCTCTTGGTTTATCTTTGGGTCTCTTATTTCTAATTTAGCCCATGTAACCCATAATCCCCTGTGTTAAACTGTTCTTGCATTGCTATAAAAGAATACCCAAGACTGGGTAAATGATTTAAAAAGAGGTTTAATTGGCATATGGTTCTGCAGGCTGTACAAGCATGGGGCTGGCATCGGCTCAGCTTCTAGAGAGGTCTCCAGTAGCATTTACTCATGGCAGAAGGTGAAGAAGGAGCAGGCAGTACACGGCAAGAGCAGGAGCAAGATAGAGAGTGAGTGGAAGTGCCACTCTCTTTAAACAACCAGATCTCTCTCATGAGAACTCACTCTCTGTCATGAGGACAGCACCAAAGGATGGTGCTAAACCATTCATGAGAAATCTGCTCACTCCCATGATCCAGTCACCTCCCACAAGGCCCTACCTCCAACACTGATGATATGATTTGGCTGTGTCGCCACCCAAATCTCATCTTGAATTGCAGTTCCCATAATCCCTACGTGTCATAAGAGGGACCCGGTGGGGGGTAATTGAATCATGGGTCAGGTTTCTTCCCTGTGCTGATCTTGGGAAAGTGAGTGAGTTTTCACGACATCTGATGGTTTTATAAGGGGCTTTTCTCCTTTTGCTCAGCACTTCTCCTTGCCTGCTGCCATGTAAGATATGCCTTTGCTTCTCCTTCACCTTCTACCATGATTATGAGGATTCCCTAGCCATGTGCAAATGTGAGTCCATTAAACCTTTTTTTTTTTTTTTTTAAATAAATTACCCACTCTCAGGTATGTCCTTTTAGCAGCATGAAAACAGACTAATACAATTAGGGATTACATTTCAATATGAGATTTAGAGATGATAGATATCTAAACTATAACATCCCTAGAACAATCTTTGGCTAATATTTTTATCATAATAAAACTTTGCTTAAAAATTTAAGAGTAGCTTGGAAATCTTCCCAAGAAGGTAACCATTTCTTATCGATTCTTTACCCTTTACGCTGGATCTGGCTTTGTACTCTCAATGAAGGAAAATTCACCCAGCACAGCTAAATTGCTTCCCTATGCTACTCTGCTCAGTGAGACTCTTCCACTGTCTCTAATGAGCAACTCCTTCCTTGATCTTCCAGTAGTGAAGCATTTCCAACCCTCCCTGCAAGCAATAAGTCACTTCCTCTTTTATCCTGCATAATGTAAGTAATACTTCCTGTTTCAGAATTCTCACATTGTATTATAATTACATGCTTATTCATCTGTCTGTCCCCAAATCAACTGTTAGTTCTTGAGTGGTGTGATTACAAATAAAACTTCAGTTGGGCCAAGTTATTTGTGTTTAATTTCACTACCTTGAAGATATGAACTGCTTCTTCTAATCCAATGAGTGCTATTTCCAGAATTAAACTTCATTAGACATACCCTCTAGATATTCTAACTCAATAGGTCTGAAGACAGGGCCAAGAATCCATCCTTTTCATTAGCATCCTTGAGATTTTGTGGCTGGTGGTCCACAGACAACTGTCTGAGAAACCCTTTACTAAAGCACTTGGTATTGCCACACAATAACCCTAGAACTTGAGTACATTGTTACAGGGTTGGAAGCATGTGGACCCTTGAATATGTTAACTTCAGGCATGAGTATATGAAATGACAAAAATTTTGACTTTGATTTTACTACTGAGCTGTCTTTTTAAACAGCATTTATTATTACTGAAATCATATTGGTTGAAGTACATTCTGTGAAATAATACATAGCAAACGAGAAATAGAAGAGGGCAATATTTGAAGAAATGCAGTACCTCAGTGGATGATATTTGACTAATTATAATGGGTTGACTCTGATTTTTTTAGGAAACACTTTTGATTATATTTTTTTATTATTATTATTATACTTTAAATTCTAGGGTACATGGGCACAATGTGTAGGTTTGTTACATATGTATACATGTGCCATGTTGGTGTGCTGCACCCGTTAACTCATCATTTATATCAGGTATATCTCCTAATGCTATCCCTCCCCCCTCTCCCCTCACCACAATAGGCCCCAGTGTGTGATGTTCCCCTTCCTGTGTCCAAGTGATCTCATTGTTCAATTCCCATCTATGAGTGAGAACATGCGGTGTTTGGTTTTCTGTTCTTGCGATAGTTTGTTGAGAATGATGGTTTCCAGCTGCATCCATGTCCCTACAAAGGACATTAACTCATCCTTTTTTATGGCTGCATAGTATTCCATGGTGTATATGTGCCACATTTTCTTAATCCAGTCTGACACTGATGGACATTTGGGTTGGTTCCATGTGTTTGCTATTGTGAGTAGTGCTGCAATAAACACATGTGTGCATGTGTCTTTATAGCAGTATGATTTATAATCCTTTGGTTATATACCCAGTATTGGGATGGCTGGGTCAAATGCTATTTCTAGTTATAGATCCTTGAGGAATCGCCACACTGTTTTCCACAATGGTTGAAATAGTTTAAAGTCCCACCAACAGCGTAAAAGTGTTCCCATTTCTCCGCATCCTCTGCAGCACCTGTTGTTTCCTGATTTTTTAATGATTGCCATTCTAAC
This sequence comes from Rhinopithecus bieti, assembly GCF_001698545.2. Lineage (NCBI taxonomy): Eukaryota > Metazoa > Chordata > Mammalia > Primates > Cercopithecidae > Rhinopithecus > Rhinopithecus bieti. The sequence goes on from NW_016805697.1 coordinate 2,572,265, forward strand.
TGGTGTGAGATGGTATCTCATTGTGGTTTTCATTTGCATTTCTCTGATGGCGAATGATGATAAGCATTTTTTCATGTGTCTGTTGGCTGTATGAATGTTTTCTTTTGAGAAGTGCCTGTTCATATCCTTTGCCCACTTTTTGATGATGTTGTTTGTTTTTCTCTTGTAAATTTGTTTGAGTTCTTTGTAGGTTCTGGATATTAACCTTTTGTCAGATAAGTAGATTGCAAAAATTTTCTCCCATTCTGTAGGTTGCATGTTCACTCTATGTCCTGAATGGTATTACCTAGGTTTTCTTCTACGGTTTTTATGGTTTTAGGTCTAACATTTAAGTCTCTAATGCATCTTGAATTAATTTTCGT
>NW_016805697.1:2575245-2600983 GCF_001698545.2 Rhinopithecus bieti
GAGGACACAAATGGAAGAACATACCATGCTCATGGATAGGAAGAATCAATATCGTGAAAATGGCCATACTGCCCAAGGTTATTTATAGATTCAATGCCATCCCCATCAAGCTACCAATGAGTTTCTTCACAGAATTGGAAAAAACCGCTTTAAAGTTCATATGGAACCAAAAAAGAGCCCGCATTGCCAAGACAATCCTAAGTCAAAAGGACAAAGCTGGAGGCGTCACGCTACCTGACTTCAAACTATACTACAGTCTGTGTTTTTTAATTGGCGCATTTATCTCATGTACCTTTAAGTTTAATATTGTTATGTGTGAATTTGATCCTGTCATTATGATGTTAGCTGGTTATTTTGCTTACCAGTTGATGCAGTTTCTTCCTAGCATCAATGGACTTTACATTTTGGCATGTTTTTGCAATGGCTGGTACCGGTTGTGCCTTTCCATGTTTAGTGCTTCCATCACGAGCTCTTGTAGGGCAGGCCTGTTGGTGTCAAAATCTCTAAGCATTTGCTTGCTGTAAAGGATTTTATTTCTCCTTCACTTAGGAAAGTTAATTTGGCTAGATATGAAATTCTGGGTTGAAAATTCCTTTAAGAATGTTGAATATTGGACAATTAGGTGTCTTGGAGTTGATCTTCTCGAGGAGTATCTTTGTGGTGTTCTCTGTATTTCCTGAATTTGAAAGTGGGCCTGCCTTATTAGGTTGGGGAAGTTCTTCTGGATGATATCCTGCAGGGTGTTTTCCAACTTGGTTCCATTTTCCCTGTCACTTTCTGGCACACCAATCAGACGTAGATTTGGTCTTTTCACATAATCCCATATTTCTTGGTAGCTTTGTTTATTTCTTTTTACTCTTTTTTCTCTACACTTCTCTTCTCACTTCATTTCATTCATTTGATGTTCAATCACTGATACTCTCTTTCAGTTGATCGAGTCGGTTACTGAAGCTTGTGCATTTGTCATGTAGTTTTCATGTCATGGTTTTCATCTCTATCAGTTCTTTTATGGTTTTCTCTGCATTTATTATTTTAGTTATCCATTCATCCATTCTTTTTTCAAGGTTTTTCATTTCATTGCACTGGGTACGTAGTTCCTCCTTTAGCTCTGATAAATTTGATCGACTGAAGGCTTCTTCTGTCAACTCGTCATAGTCATTCTCTATCAAGCTTTGTTCCATTGCTGGTGATGAGCTTCATTCCTTTGGAGGGGGAGATGTGCTCTGGTTTTTTGAATTTCCAGCTTTTCTGCACTGCTTTTTCCCCATCTTTGTGGTTTTATCTGCCTTGGGGCATTGATGATGGTCATGTACTGATGGGGTTTTGGTGTAGGTGTCCTTTCTGTTTGTTAGTTTTCCTTCTAACAGTCAGGACCCTCAGCTGCAGGTCTGTTGGAGTTTGCCTGAGGTCCACTCCAGACCCTTTTTGCCTGGGTATCAGCAGCGGAGGCTGCAGAAGGTAGAATATTGCTGAACAGTGAGTGTTGCTGTCTGATTCTTGCTCTGGAAGCTTCATCTCAGAGGTGTACCCAGCCATGTGAGATGTGAGGTGTCGGTCTGCACCTAGTGGGGGATGTCTCCCAGTTAGGCTACTCAGGGGTCAGTGACCCACTTGAGCAGGCAGTCTGTCCGTTCTCAGATCTCAACCTCTGTGCTGGGAGAACTGCTGGTCTCTTCAAAGCTGTCAGACAGGGACATTTACATCTGCAGAGGATTCTGCTGCTTTTTGTTTAGCTATACCCTGTCCCCAGAGGTGGAGTCTACAGAGGTAGGGAGGCCTGCTTGATCTGTGGTGGGCTCCACCCAATTCGAGCTTCTGGTGGCTTTGTGTACCTACTTAAGCCTCAGCAATGGCAGGCACCCCTCCCCCAGCCTTGCTGCCGCCTTGCAGTTATATCTCAGAGTGCTGTGCTAGCAATGAGGGAGGCTCCATGGGTGTGGGACCCTCCAGGTCAGGTGTGGGATATAATCTCCTGGTGTGCCGTTTGCTAAGCCCCTTGGTAAAGCGCAGTATTAGGGTGGGAGTTACCCGATTTTCCAGGTGTTGTGTGTCTCAGTTTCCCTTGGCTAGGAAAAGGAATTCCCTTCCCCTTTGTACTTCCCAGGTGAGGCGATGCCTCGCCCTGCTTCAGCTCTCACTGGTCAGGCTGCACCTGCTGACGAGCACCAACAGTCTGACAGGTGACAGTGAGATGAACCCAGTACCTCAGTTGAAAATGCAGAAATCACTCATCTTCTGTGTCACTCACGCTGGGAGCTGGAGGCTGGAGCTGTTCCTATTCGGCCATCTTGGGCACCCCCCCAATTACATTTTCTGTTTGATTCAAAGACCTCGTAAGCTATGTGTGCTCCAAATGGGCCCAAGGTTTTATGTAGTTTTTAGTTAGAGTCCCTACAAAGGAGTTTTCATCCAGCTATTTGCTCCTCATGATAATGCAACGTTATTTCTTTCTACCATAGTTTGTTGATATGCATTACAGCCAACTCAATACAGCAACTTCTAGAAAGAAACTTGATTCCACCAGTGGGAACTGTGGTCTCAAACCTTCATGCCCGGTGAACAGCTCAACTTCTCTGAACTGCCAACAGATTCACCAACAGAAACCAGGATCTTCCAAAGGGAGCCCATGTCTTTCTATCTAGATCTAACTAAAGGACCAATTCACTGAAAGAATAATAATCTATTTTACACATGGTGACTATAGTTAATAACAATACATTGTATACTTGAAACTTGCTGAACTTTACAGGTTTTCACTACAAAAAAATGATAGGTATGTGAGATGATAAATATGTTAATTAGTTTGACTTAACCATTTCACAATGTATACATATGAAAACATCACTTTATAGTCTATAAATATGTGCTATTTTCATTTGTAAATTGTACTGAATAAAACAAAAAATGTACTTTGGGAGGCTGAGGCGGGCAGATCACGAGGTCAGGAGATGGAGACCATCTGGCTAACACCGTGAAACCCTGTCTTTACTAAGAATATAAAAGAAAATTAGCTGAGCATGTGGCTGGCACCTGTAGTCCCAGCTACTTGGGAGGTGGAGGCAGGAGAATGGTGTGAACCCGGGAGGAGGAGCTTGCAGTGAGCCGAGATTGCGCCACTGCACTCCAGCCTGGGCGACAGGGCGAGACTCCGTCTCAAAAAAAAGGTACATTGCAATGGGTTTATCAACAAATAATCATTATGAAATTTGTAAAAATAATATACTTTTCGTTTTAAGGGGAAAAAAAATCAAGATTTTAAACTATCGTTTCTGAAACATATACCTAGTAGATGACATTGATGCTTCACAATTGTCAAACTTAATATATTTACTGGTTCAGAGGAAAATTAGAAAAATAAAGCCCCCAAGAAAGGCATCAATTGCTTCCTTGTCACAGTATCACATCTAGAACAGATCAAAACCCAAATAAAAAATGAAGTCCCTGCTATCCCTTGAGAGCCGTGTCACGTTACCACTTCTATAATTCTGCCTCTACTACTTATCTTAAAGCACTGTAGGAATTGTTCTGAGAATAATTGGCCTTAATTAGATCACTAGTACTCAATGTTGAAGTCTCTGGTCAGCAGTAATTGTTACAAATTTAATTATAAGACAGAGAGTACAAGTTCTAATTCAGACCCCTGGAGCTCTCTGTCCCTGGAATCTCGGAAGATGACTTCTTCTCTGAGCTTAACTTTAGGTGTGAGTAACCCTCAATGATTCCCCTTTCAGGCAGACTGTTCCAGGATCACAGATTAAATCATGTCTTAGGCTGAATATAACAAAGATGTCCAGAAAGAAAATTGCCTATGGCATAGAAAATATTCAGAAACCAGTGGTGGTCTATTTATAAAAGATTAGTGTATTGAGAAATTGCACAATTCTATGGTAGAATAAAAATAACTAGAAGATATCATTATTCTTAGTATTTCATTATATCCCCAGATTATTCCAAACCTGATTTTAAATAACCAGGCACGGACACCTGGTGAGTGCTTACACTGGGTCTTGGTACCTTGCATCTTATCTCACTTATCCTAACAACCTGTTATGTCACGTAATAACAATAACATCAAAGCTGCCTGAGATTATCTTGAATATTACACAGCAGCAATGCCAGTATTGAAACTCACAGCTATTGGAATGCAATCCATTATCCCACCATGCATTCAGTTTATTGGGAAACTCATTGCATGAGAAACTTGGGTATGTCTATTTCTGCTGGTCTGAAGCTGATTTAGGTAGCAGAAACACAAGATAAGGTACCAAAATGACTTGTTATGAATCTACTCTGGCAATGATGCAACTGGAATCTACTCTAACAATGATGCAATCACTCAAAACATTTTGGATGTGTGGTGTGTGTGTGTGTGTGTGTGTGTGTGTGTGTGTGTGTGTATGTATGTATGTATACAAGTGCTTTTAGAGGCAATGAATAAGCCACAAACTGAAAAGCCAATCTTACTACTTTACAGTCAAAACTTAAACTTTTTCCTTGTTTGAGTGCCAAACAAGACAATTCAACTGGAACATCTCTTTTCTTCTCTAGAAGTTGTCTGTAAATTATTTCTATTTCCACATATTCAAAAGAAAGTACCACAGGCTATGATGGTAATTGCAAGAAGAAACTCAGAAAATAATTCGAACAATAACAATATCAGTTGAATAAGTAATTAGCATTCTAGTATGACTAATTTGAAGGATGATACTTTTTTAAAATAGAAGTTCTGGTGTATTGGAGGTTTTGAAAATATATTATGTTTAATAATACTGTTCTATTGATTTCATGACTTTAATAAAATTTAAATTCAAATGCAAAGAATACTATCTCTAAAGTCTGATAAAATAATAGTATAATTGTAAAGGTGACTAGAGAGAGGTTTTTTACTATAACGAGCATTATCCTGGGTTTTACCTTTGAAATATTTGCTTCTATGACTAATAAATCTTGACTATCGTTTAATGAAAAGCAAGTATCTGCTACCAGGAGACCATAAATAATAACTAAGTATGCATTTATGCCATACTTGCAATTTTTGATCCTAATCATAAAAGAATTTTAGCTAAAATTGTTGTAAGGAAAATGGAGAAAAGGAGAAAACTGAGATGCATATTCTGGTGCAGAATTTGCTCCCATAAATACACACCCTCTTCCGATTCCCTAAGAAAGTCAGTCATAATGAATCATAGATTTTTTTTCTCACCTAGTCCACAGGTAGCCTCACAATTATTCTCAACATGGCACCCCCAGCTTGCACTGTTAATAGATTAAAGTTGGTGCTAAAGAAGAAGCTCACTTTCTATCCCAAGAAATGGCACAACGTTGTCATTTGCCATAGGGAAGAAATGGACATCCCGAGGTAATTCAGGTTATCAGTCTGCACTGTCTCCACCAACACTAATGGGAACCAATTCAGAGAGACATTGTATCCTATTCTTAGAGGAAGGGCTCGAGAAGAGCACCAGCATTTATTGAATAATTATTACCTTTAGTCATTAGAGAAACTCTTGGAGCCAGAGATTCCTTTTCTGTATTTCAGATGTGAGGAAAATGAGGTGCCAAGATTTTAAGTAGCTTCTCTTAGGTCACAGAGCTGGTGACTAGTATGAATATATACAGTGACTTTTCCTCAACTAAATGGTATGTCATTGTAATCTGCAAATATAAAAGCTATTGATGTATGTATATTAATTTTATAGTCATCCATTTTACTGGATTTTATTACAATTTTATATTTTTTCTTGATTAGTTTTATGTTTTCTGTGTCTACAATAATAGCAGTTCACATAATGATAATTTTGTCTTACTGTTTCCAAATTTGATGTCTCTAATTTCTGTCTTTTGTCTAATTGCATTGGCTTGTTTCTCTGAACAGCGTTAAATAACAGCACTGAGAATCCATATCCTTGCTTTGTCCCCAGTGGTTATGAAGAAACAGTGTTGCTTCCCTCATCAAAGTTGATGTTGGCTTGGAGGTTGAGACAGATTTTAAAAATCAATTTAAGAATATTTTATTTAAAGTAAATAATACACACAAACACACACACACACACACACACACACACACACACATATATATATATTTTGAGATGGAGTCTCGCTCTGTTGCCCAGGCTGGAGTACAGTAGCGCGATCTTGGCTCACTGCAAGCTCCACCTCCCGGGTTCACGCGATTCTCCTGCCTCAGCCTCCTGAGTAGCTGGGACTATAGGTGCCCGCCACCACGCCTGGCTGATTTTTTGTATTTTTAGTAGAGACGGTGTTTCACCATGTTAGCCAGGATGGTCTCGATCTCCTGACCTCGTGATCCGCCCATCTCGGCCTCTCAAAGTGTTGGGATTACAGGCTTGAGCCACCACGCCCGGCGCAAATAATATTTTAATCCAGAATGTACACTGACTTTTTTTAACAGCTTTATTGAGATATAATTCATGTACCATGCAATCAACCCATTTAAAGTATACAATTTTAGAATATCCAGAGTCATGCAACCATCACCACAATCTAAATTCAGAATGTTTTTATCACCCCAAAAAGAAACTCTATTTCCATTACTTTCCTCACTCCTCATCCTACCCTCCTACCCTAGGCAACTATTAATCTGCTTTTGTTTCACTAGAGCTACCTGTTCTGGATATTTCATATGGATAGAATCAGACAATATGTGGTCTATGGCAACTGGCTTACCTTTAACTTTTTCATGCTTTTCCAGAACTTTTGGAGATGCTTATGTGATTCACCTTAGATCTATAACAAAGATGAAGTATGTCAATATGTTTTCTAATATAGAACCACCCTCACGTTCTTGAAATGACTTCTTTTAATTAACTACTAAGTTGTCTTTGCTGATAATTCATTTCAGATTTTTACACCAATATTGTGCTGCAGATTGTCTTCTGTGCTTTTTGTGTACTACTTCATAGAATAAATTTACAAGCTGTCTTTCTTCACGTAGCCTCTGGAGCAATTTAAATGGTATTGAATTTATCCCATATGAAATTGCCTGGACAGAGTCCTTTTTAGAAAACTAGATCTTTGCAAACTTTATTTCTTCTATGTTAATTAGCCTTTCATATTTTTCTCCCCTTTCTGGAATCTGTTTTTAATACATTTTATTCTCCTAGAAAACAATCCACTTTTAAATATTTCGGATATATTTGCATAGGGTTTTGGAAACCAGGCTCCTATGATTCATTTAGTTTCATCTGCCACTGTGGTTATTTTCTTTCTTGTTTTTAAATTTATATATTTGTGTCTTCTCCCCTTTTCTTGCATAGTTAGCTGGCAATTATCTCCTGTAATATTTATTTTGTAAGACCCGTCTCTTGGATACACATATAGTGTTACCATTTTTCAGTTTTCTAATTCATTGACTTCTACTTTTACCTTTACTAATTCCTTAGTTCTGTTTTCCTTTTGGTCTTTTTCTATCTCCTTTAGTTATATGTTTAATTCATTTACAGTCATGCTTTCTTATTCATTAATGTAAGTTTATAGGCTGTGATTTATCCTTTGACTGTAAATCTTATGTGCTGTTATGTAGTATTTTCCTTATTTATATGTTCTGTTATTTCACGTTTATAAGTTGTTTAAGAAAAGTTTCTAAATATCTAGTAGTGGGGCTTTTGACTATCTGATTTTTATTAAATTTGAGTTTATTGCATTTTTATCACACAATTTTGTCTATATTATTTTATGATAGTTATTTGTGTTTTCTTTGCGGCATATGATATAGTCATTCCTTTTACTGTCCTACTGATAGTTAAAAAGTAGGCATATTCTTTATTCTTAAGATACAAAGCTCAGTATGTATCAATTAAATCTACCTTATAAATCTACCTTGTACTTGTACTTATATTTTTCAATGCTTAGTTATTATTGTCTTATTGTCTGCTTTTTTTGTCCCCTTGATTTGTTACAAACCAAAAAAGGTATTCATCTGTTATAACTAACATTTTTCTATTTCTCTAGCATTATATAGCATAGTATATCTATTACTCTGGCATCATATATCTCTAGCATTTTCTGTATAAATGTTGATTCTATATCATTTAGTGCCTATTATTTATAACTATTGTATATTTATTGGAAGTTGTACATATTAGAATTATTGGTGCCTTTCTTTAGGTGGGTTTATCTTTTGCCATAATTTATATTTAAATAAACCCAATTCTCATTGTCAGTCTTTTGCCATAATTTTCCAGTCATTATTTGGAAAACTAAAGTTCATCTCCTCATGATGTCTTCCAGAAAGATTCATAAAAACAACGTACTTTAAGATATACAATATATTCCCTAAATTATATTGATCTGTTGTCTTTATGCTTGAACGATAGTTTGTCTAAATTTAAAATTCTTTGGTCACAGTTCATTCCCTGAGGATTAGTAAGAATTGTTCCATTATGTCACATGTTGCTATGCATCAATCTGAGGATAGCCTCATTTTTTCTGTCTTTAAGTTACTTGATTTTATTGTCTGACTTTTCAAATAAATTTTTTCTTTGTCTTTGATGTCTTATAGCATTAGTAAGATGTCTCAGCATGGCCTGTGTTATTAGTTGGCATGGGCTAAACTACTACAGGGTAGACTCAATATGTAATGGCTCAAAAATAATAGAAATTGATTTATTTCTCATAGGATATATATTCCAGGTTAGGCACTGGGGGAATTCTAACCCACATAGTCATTCAGCTCTGCCTTCTTCGATCATTGTGGTCATAATAAGAGGGAATGAGCATGGAGGAGTTCCCATGGATATTTTAATGGGCCATGTCTAAAACTGGGACACTTCACTTCTGCTCACATAATATTGACTAGAATCCTGTCACATGACACAAAGGAGGCTGGAAAATGTGCCTAAGGGTTGAAGAAGAAAATCTTTTGATGAACATGAGACATTTCTGCCACAATCTGCTCCTCTGGCAACAATATAGTCATGCGGATTCCACTGACCACATGTGAAAAACAGTCACCTTCTCCTCAAGGCAGAAAACCCAATATTATTCTGTTACTACAACCAACTCAAAGTTCAGGATTTCCATATGATTTCTATCCTTGCTATCAGGCCCAGTTCTGGTTCCTGGAGGATTGACAATCTATAGATTAAAAATACAATCCAACATCTGCCCTCCCCAAACACACATATACACAAATATCCAATAATGTCAGTGGAGTATAGAAAAGCTAGCCATGGCGAAAATCCCCATTCAGAAAAGGAGAGAATGAGAAATACACAGAAGTCACAGCTTACGCCGTGGGACAAGCAGTGTGAAGTCTTAACAAAGGCGACAATGTCTCAATTGTACCTCAGAACTGCTCTCTATGAGGAATTACTGTTTTCTGTAGACTCTCATTTCACCCTCGGAAAATTCTTGCTTGCTCAGTTTCCATGGGCATATCTGAAGGGAGCACTGGGAACTATGAGCTCCTTGGAAGCCGTACAGTGGTGAACACCTTTGTGTTACTTCCGGGCCCAGCAATAATGCCTTCTTGATACACTCCTCCATGTCCCTCATCCCCTTTCCACAAGCTAGGACCAGAGGAAACGGTTAATGATAGCATTTAGTGAGCATTTAGGTCAGTAGGCTTTGAAGGAACAACAAACCTGGGTTCCTGAATGGCTGTGGGGAAGAGAGGTCCTCCTTCACCAACCTGGAATTCAATCTTGATTTTTATGTAGCCATAAATAAACTCTTTTGTGTTTTGCACTATTTCATTTGAGTGTATTCATTACAGTCATCTAGCCTTCACTAATTATTATAGAAATAAGCAACAAAAATGGAATGATGCTATAATTCTGACTTAAAATATGTAGCATTGCTTTCACGATTTGATATTGGATGATAAGGAAATAGACATTACTAGGGAGGAATCTGGAGACTTAAATCATGCTATGGCAAATCATTAAGTATGCTTAATTCCATTGGAGAGAACCATCACATAGCCACTCTCTAAGTAAGCAGGGAAATGTCACCTGGTTCCATGCTCAGGAGTAGGTAGAGTAGATTTTGGAATACAGCCAGCAGTCCCTGCCATGGTCATCCTGTATCAACTTTCTTTGAAATTTGGTGTGCCCTTTTAGTCGGTAGATTGAATGTTTTTGTTTATAAAGTGTTTTCAGAAATTCTTTTTTTTTTTTTTTTGAGAAGGAGTCTCGCTCTGTCGCCCAGGCTGGAGTGCAGTGGCCGGATCTCAGCTCACTGCAAGCTCCGCCTCCCGGGTTCACGCCATTCTCCTGCCTCAGCCTCCCGAGTAGCTGGGACCACAGGCGCCCGCCACCTCGCCTGGCTAGTTTTTTGTCTTTTTTAGTAGAGACGGGGTTTCACCGTGTTAGCCAGGATGGTCTCGATCTTCTGACCTCGTGATCCACCCGTCTCGGCCTCCCAAAGTGCTGGGATTACAGGCTTGAGTCACTGCGCCCGGCCAGAAATTCTTAATGTGTGTTCTGTTTCAACACTTCAGCTTCCTTCTTTAGGAACTCCATTTACACTTATATTTCATTTACTTTGAGTATGTTCCATATCTACACTAACATTCAACCCTATTTTTGCATCAGTATCCTCTATGTTCCTTATTGCAGTTTTCTAATTTATTTGTCTAATGGAGTTTTGGGTATTTTTTTTTTTTTTACTGTTTTACTAAGATATGTCCACTCACATTTCATTTCCTCTTGTTCTCTCTACTTTGTGCTCTGGTTTATTATTAAGAAATTTTATTAAATTTCTTTTGTGTGCCTCAGAGGTGGAGCAAGATGTCCAAATCAAGCTTCCAGTGATCGTCTCCCTACAGGAACACCAAATCAAACAGCTATCCACACAAAAGACCACCTTCATAAGAACCAAAAATCAAGCGAGTGATCACAGTATCTCCTTTTAACAACAAGTTAAGGAAAGAGGCACTAAAGAGGGTAGGAAAGGCAGTCTTGAGCTGCCTATACCACCCTTCCCAATCCTCCAGCAGCAGCTGTGTGGTGTGGAGAGAAAATCTGTGAGATAGGGTAAGGAAGAGTGAAGTGATCATGGGACTTAGCATTGGAATTCCGTGCTGCCTGATTGATTCAATGTTGCCACAGTGGAAAACAACACAGGACAGAATTCAGCAGGCACCCATAAAGAGAGCATTTAGACCAGTCCTAGACAGAGGCAAATCATCTATCCCAGGGGTCAGAATCCGATTTCCAGCAAGCCCTTCTAATGCACGCTAAAGTGCTCTGGAGACCGATTTGGAGGTTCCTCAAAAAACTGAAAATAGAGCTACCATATGATCCAGCAAGATCACTGCTGAATACACACCCAAAGAAAGGAAATCAGTATATCGAAGTGGCATCTGCACTCCCATGTTTACAGCACTATTCACAACAGCCAAGATTTGGAAGCAACCTAAGTGCCCATCAACAGACCAATGGATAAAGAAAATGTGGTCCATACACACGGATGGAGTACTATTCAGCCATTAGAAAGAATGAGATCCTGTCATTTGCAACAACATGGATGGAACTGGAGATCATTATGTTAAGTGAAATAAGCCAGGCACGGAAAGAAAAGTATCACATTTTCTTACTGATTTGTGGGAGGTAAAAGTTAAAACAATTAAACTCATGGAGCTAGAGAGTATAAAGATGGTTATCAGAGACTGGAAAGGGTAGTGAGGGGGACAAGGAGTGGATATGGTTAGTGGGTGCAGAAATATAGTTAGTTAGAATAAATAAGACCTAGTATTTGATAGTACCACAGGGTAACTACAGTCTACAATAATTTATTGTACATTTAAACATAACTAAAAGAATATAATTGGATTGTTTGTAACACAAAGGAGAAATGCCTGAGATGACTGATACTCCCCCCACCCCAAAAATTCATTTGAGAACATTTAGCAGCATTTTTTCAGTTGGGTTCTCTATTTTTCTCATAATTTTCTCCTTTTTTTGGTTATATCTTTTGTTTATTTTTTGACTTTCCATTTGTTTAATGAGGTGTATTTTTACCCAACCTATTACTGTAATGAGGTTCTTAGTGGGGAAAGGGCCAGGACTATGGGTGCTATTTTGGCCTTTATCTCCTATACATAGGACTTATCTCTGTGAATCCTCATTAGCCCCTCCTTTGCTGCTCCCCAGAACCGACATAAGTCACAGGAAGCTACCACCTCTAACTTGTGAACCCACTACCCGATGCTGTGAACACAGGATTTTGTTATGCAACTTAGGGTAACCACATCATGTTGGAGAAATACACTTCACAGGCCCTTTTTCAGATCTGGGGCCATGTGTGTACTTTTACCAATTTCTACTGCAACTCTGCTTTATTTTCATTGATTTTGGAATTTCACCTATTTTGTAGTTCAAAGTTTTAGCTGACTCCTAGTTTTGTGGGAGGTAGGTTTGTTTCTTGTCTTACCTCCTCGTGACTTTCACATATTTTCCTCAAGGGTACAGGGAAATGTTGACTTTACCCCATCATTGTCAAAGAGGCATTCTAATTACAATTTTATACTGTCAAATGCCATTCTGGTGTGAGTTTTAACAGGTAGACATAAAAGAGAAAAACCACAGAAATACTTAATATTTCTTAACTCTGAATTGAATATTTCTGAAATACTACTTAAAAGAGTCTGGGGAAGATTGTTATTAGAGCTATGCTGTAGAACTGTTTTATAAATTTTTTTGTAACTGTCTGACTTGCAACTAATAGTTATTCCCAGGATATATACATTTCTATAGCAAGGAATGCTCAGTATGGAGTAGTAAATCCCTGACTGAGTCCTATCTGATAAATATCCTTGCAAACAGATTTATTCCTTTCCTTGTAACACACATATATGCATGCATAAATATGTACATATATAGTTATTACCACAACCTATTTAATCTTCTCATTTCAAAAACCTGCTTAGATCTTGTGAACTGTCCTTTTTTAAATCAAAGAGAAAGCACTAGAGGCAACTTTTGAGAAAATGACTGTTTTTGATTTTTTTCAAACTCATATATAGAATGATAGGATATTATCTATCCTATCAGAGTTAACCACATTTAACACACTCATTTTATAAAATAAGGAAACTGCGAGTCAAAAGAACTAAAATTGCCTCCAAGGGCCCAAGCTAATTAGTAGCAGAGACAAAAGTTGAACTCAGACTTCCTGATACAAGCTATCCTCTATCACACCAGATTCTATCACCAATAATAGATATTCTAATTTGGCAAAATGGGTTTTAGAAACTTTTCTACATAATTCTTTATTGCAACTGAAGTTTAGCCTGTATGTACAGTAGAATTTCCTAGAACAAAATGCCAACTATTATAAGATATAGGAGCATAAAGTCCCAGATACATTCAGGCAGGCATATCTGTATGGAAGTCCTTTTCAATTATTCAGCTTCAGAAGGGCTGCACTTCTCAAATCTCACTACCCTAGTAACCATACCATAGTAACTGCAATGCCAACACAATGTCTCTACATGCTTAAATACAATAATCAAAACACATAGTTGAAATTGGTCTCTGGTAAATTTAGGTAAGTAGATTAAATTTGGACTCTAATTAAAATGTCCCTTCTGTCAGTTAGAGAATATGTTCACATCCATTCTATCAACTTTTCAGCAGTTGCCTTTTTATGCTGAAAGTTTCTAATCACATCAATGCATCCTTTGTTTTACTCATTCCCCGAATTGCTTTCTATCATTCAACAATTTTAAGTTTTTCATTCACTTATCTGCTCATTTGTTCAATTAATAATTATTGGGAACCTGGTTTTATTATGGTGTTATGTTTGGTGCTGTGGGCAGGGGAATACAAAGATACATAAAATATACTCTCTGCCCTCAGATCTCCTACTCTTGTATAGAAGATGAGAACTGTTCAGAAGTCATGATGATACACCAAAAGTGACTGGTACAGAAGACTGGTCATGAGGTAGATGATATAACTTCCAAGAGGAGTGGTGGGGTGGGGGTGGGATTGCAGAAATCCAAGAAGGCTTCAAGAAATCTGCTGCTGAAACTTGAGGACCAGGATCATGATGGATGGATATGCAGACAGGCCCTTTTCTTGAGAGCTTGTTTAGAGATTCCAGCAGGAGAGTGCAGCTACTCCTATACCCTTGACCAAAGACTGGTCCTCCTCTATCAGAGATGGTCATCCTCTTCGACTGAGCATGCAGCTTCAAGAGGAACACACATGGAGAGGTGAGGGAGGAAGGGGACACCTGCCTAGTCAACCAGATCCACCGAATCAACCCTGGCAATCAATGGGGTGACAGATGTCACAGGCAGATCACCCTCACATCCAAGATGTCCTTTTTTTTTTAAAACACATACACCTGTACTTTATACATGCATACACACACACATACATATGTACACATACACCTTGGCCTTTTCTCTCCAAAAGATCCACTGTACCCTGAACCCTAAAATTTGCCCTCATATGTGCCACTTAACCAAATGCACTATCTACTTCCTACATGCAGAGACAGGGAGAAACACAGTAATCTAAGAAAATGGCATGGGGATAGCATAATCTTATATCTAAGCATTTCCCCAAATGCTGATGATTTCATGCCACCTGACATGTGGTCCAATCAATGGACTCTGATATGGGTGGCTGGGTTGTTTCTTTTGTCTAAATCTCTCTGAAGTCCAGTTGATAGTTGCCTTCACTCTCCTTTCTGGTTCTTAGTGACTAGAAGAACTCCTTACACCCTTTCAGAATACTCCATGAATAAAAGCTCCCCACACAAGTAAATAAAGGCTCTGTTTTGTAGGACTACAAAACCAAAATTTTTTCTTTTTTTCTTTTCTTTTCTTTTTTTGATAAACTCTTTAAGAAATCATCTGTAGGGTGGTTCAAGGTTCATATTTTGCTTAGCTAGAAATCTTGATCCCTTATCTGCTTTAACAATTGTGTGGTGGGTACAATGGACACTAAATATGGTGGTACACAAAGAAGCTGGTTCATTCTATCAGAGGCAAGAACTCAGTTATCAAGAAAGAGTCATAGAACAGAGAAAGGAGTAACACTCCAGGAAAACATAAAAATTGACCTAACAATTTTGCCATGTTCAGAAAACTGGTTAAATTTTGTTATGGCTTTGGACTCGGGTAACACAGGGAAGGGAGGAGGCTATACACAGTGAGAGACCAAGTATGTTCGAGCCTTGTTTTGAGAGCCCTGTATGCCATACTAAATATTTTAGATTTTATTCAGTAGACATTTAGGAGCAAGTAAAGGAATTTAATCAAGAGGGTTAGGTGATCAAATTTACACTTTAGCAATATTGTCCATCAACAAAGTAGAATGTGTATTGACGGTGTAATAGAATGACAACAGGAAGACAAGTCTGAAGATTTTAAAAATATTAATGTTTCAAATTTCTCTTCCTCTGAGAGAATGTCAATGGGCTTATCTAGGGCTGTAGCAGTGGCAAATGGAGAGGAACAGCCAGAGACTGGAAATATTAGGACTTCCAGGGAGAGAACGGCCTCTTCAATAAACAGTGCTGGGAAAATTGGGTATCGATAGGTAGAAGAATGAAACTAGACCTCTATCCCTCACCATATACAAACATTAAATAAAAATGGCTTGAAGTCTTAAATCTAAGCCCTCAAACTTTCAAACTACTAAAATAACACATTAGAGAAACTCTACAGGACATTGGTCTGGGCAAAGAGTTTTTGATTAATACTCCACAAGCGCAGGCAACCAAAGCAAAAAATGGACCGATGGGATTATATAAAGCTAAAAATCTTCTGCACAGCAAATGAAACAATCAACAAAGTGAAGAGACAACCCACAGAATGGAAAAAAATATTTGCAAACTACCCATTTGACAAGGGATTAATAACCAGAGTATATAAGGAGTTCAAAAAAACTCTATAGAAAAACATCTGATAATCGAATTAAAAAATGAGCAAAAGACCTGAATGCATTTTTCTCAAAAGAAGACATCCAAATGGAGAAAAGGGAACCCTTTTACACAATTGGTAGAAATGTAAATTGGTACAACTACTATGGAGAACAGTTTAGAGGTTCCTCAAAAAACTAAAAACACAACTAACATATAATCCAGCAATTCCACTCCCAAAAGAAAGGAAATCAGTGTATCAAAGATATTTCTGCACCCACATGTTTATTGCGGCACTATTCACAATAGACAAGATTTGGAGACAACCTAAATATCCATCAACAGAAGAATGGATAAAGAAAATGTAGTACACATATACAATGGAGTATTTCTCAGCCATAAAAAAAGAAAAAAAAGGAATCCTGTCATTTGCAACAACATGGATGGAGCTGAAGGTCATTATGTTAAATGAAATAAGGCAGGGATAAAAAGACAAACTTCACATGTTCTCACTTATTTGTGGGAGCCAAACATTGAAAAAACTGAACCCAAGGAGATAGAGATTAGAAGGATGATGGCTTTTGGGGGCTAGAAAGGGCACCGGGCAGGGGGTGGTGGGTGGTGGGAGGGGTAGGGATGGTTAACAGGTACAAAAAATAGAAAGAATAAACAAGGCCTAGTATTTGCCAGCACAACGAGGTGACTGTGGTAAAAAATAATTTAATTGTGCACTTTAAAATAACTAAAAGACTATGATTGGATTGTTTGTAACACAAAGGATACATTCTTGAGGGAGTGGATACCGCATTTTACATGGTGTGATTATTATGCATTGCATGCCTGTATCAAAACATCTCATTTGCCCCATAAATATACACACCTACTATATACCTACAATAATTAAAAATTAAAAAAATTATAATAGACATGAAATCATGTAAATCATTATCTATCCTTTTAAAGGATTTGTAACCCAGTTGGGAACTATTACATACTATACTTTATTCATCAAGAAGATATCAAAATTGAACAACACAATAAGGTCATAGTGGGATAAGAAATTAACAGTGGAAGAAAAGCATAGGCACAGATGTTACCAGTTCAGAGAATAAAGGAAACCATTGTAGGTTTTGTGGATGAAGATAATGAGATTTGAACTTGACCTCGAAGGTTAGGTTGATGTCAGATAGGCAAAGAGAAAAGGAAGGATGCCATGGCATTATTGAAGCTCCGATCAGTTTCTCTGTGACTGAACAGTCTAGAGGAACCACATACAGCAAATGAGACATACACTTTCTAGGATATTCACAGGCAACGTGCAAAAAGATGTAATTGAAGGAAAACAGAATGTGAGCCTGCAATTTCCCCCTGTAGATGAGAGACAGCATATCAAGAACCAAGGAAAGTTTTACATAGCAGTGTTCTTTGAAGTAAATTTCTTTACCAAAAAGAAATGTGAATTTTTTTTAAAAAAGACACAAAAGGGAAAAAATTTACTAGCTGAGAGCTTTAATCATCAAAACTTTATTTCCCCTTGTATTGTTATTTATTACTATCACTTGTCAAAGTCCCAGAGGCTGTGTAGGTGATAAGCAGGTTTTGTTGTCCTCACATCTTTTCAAAGAGCACTAAGTCTGTGCCCAACTGGAGTACCTGGGTAATCACACAAGTGAAACACAGTCCCTGCCCTGTGTGTGCTGATCTACATGCCATGTCACTCTTTGTGTGATCCTTCATTCAGAGGAACAGAAACAGGGTTCAGTGACTAAGAGAAAGTTTTGAAATACAAGAGCATATCTGCAAATTTGAAAATCATTTTTGAAGTCAGAAATTCTGTAGTGAACTTTAATTGACAGTCACTTGGCCCCTACAACACATTCTCTAAGATGCACTTTCACTACAAGTCTTTTTCTAGAGCAAACACATTCAGGGTTCTCAGTGTTTGACTCCAGCCCCACATACAGATTTTCATGTAAAAAAAAAAGGTAATCTGGTGATAGAAAGAAATCAATCATAAAGATTTGCCAGCTTTAAGGAGTAAAAGACTAGAAAGATCTTTAGATAATTAACAAGGAAAAAAATAGCACCCAATAGACCTCAAATTTACCTTCTGAACAGCAAGGGGAAAGGAAAGAGGGGCACCTTCAGGGAAACGAATGGATAGTCTAAGTCCCCACCCATCCTTTTCAACAAATCAATTAAAGTTAATTACACTGTTTTGCTTTGTTTTAACATAGGTAAAGAGGCCAATGACAGCACACTTTATAAATCCACAGAAGCAGACATCAGAAATCATTTACAGATAAAGCCCCAGAAGACTGGCCAAGAGATTGACAATCAATGGATACAGGTCTGGGTAATCCTAATTCATGAAGCAGCACTCACTTCCAGGTTTTGCACGCGAGTAAAGTGAATGAGTTTTTAAGTCTGCTGAATATTTATTCTAAATACAGTCCCCAAATTTAACCTGGGATACATGTTCTAAGGTATTTTTTGTCAACTAAATGTCAACTAAATTTTTTGACAACTATATAATTTTTTTAACATTGGATATTTGTTTTAAAGTATTTTTTGTCAACCAAATGTCTTAACATAAATCTGGATTTTCTGTTTTCCCAAGGCATTGATAAAGAAGCTATGGTATTGAGGAATATTCCATGAAATAGTTATTTTGGAGAATTCATGAAAATGTTCACAGAAAAAATTGCCACAAAATGAATAAAGAAAAGGGAGGAGTAATAGATTATATTATGTATTTTATACACTCATCAATTGATTCTCATTCTTTCTGACCTAATTTTTTATATTATTATCTTATATTTACTTTCTCAAAAATGTGATGCACACTTAGAAAAATTAACTTTCTGAAGCAACACTGTATAAGGGATAAATCATTACCCTGATTTGTCTACTCTGAGCACAAGAATCTTGACTACAAAAAAGGTAGTTAGGATAAACCTCCTATGACACCAACACTGCATGAAGTCAATAAAAGAGGCAGTTAACAATTTTATGACTTCCATGAAACAAGAATAAAATGCAGGCTAAATTACCAAATAAGCAAATGTGTATAAAAATAGTGAGTGCCACTATAGAATTGAGATGTTTATTTTTTCAAAAACTATTTTTTTTCTTAATGAATCAATCAAAGCTAGAAAAACAGAATCTATTCTGGGTGTGATGGGTAATACAATGTCAACTTGACTGGATTGAGGGATACAAAACATTAACCCTGGGTGTGTCTGTGTAGGTGTTGCCAAAAGAGATTAACATTTGGGTGAATGGACTGGGGAAGGCAGATCCACCCTTAATCTGGCAGGCACAATCTAATCAGCTTCCAGTGAATATAAAGCAGGGAGAAAAAAACTGGATGCTTCCTGCCCTTGAACACCAGACCCCAAGTTCTTCAGTTTTGGGACTCAGACTGGCTCTCCTTGCTCCTCAGCTTGCAAAGCCTATTGTGGGACCTTTGATCGTGTAAGTTAATACTTAAGGAGCTCCCCTTTATATATATGTATATGTGTATCCTATTAGTTCTGTCCCTCTAAAAGAACCCTAACACACATATTGGTACCAGGAGTTGTTCTAGAGGAACAGAACATTAAGGATGGAGTTCTTTAGTTAGTTTTGGGGTTTCTAGAGTTGGCTGCTTAATATGATTAGACCCCAAAATGTTAAGGACTCTACTTTTAACAGTATGGAGAACACTGATAGTCCTTGGTGTGAACTGTTTAGAGAGTTATGCAAAATAAATGTATTTGACACTCGTGATTTACCGCTCATGACAGGCAAGGAGTTTCGGTGTGTTACTCCGGCCTATTTATCAAGTGACGTAAAAGGCTGCCCGTTTTGAGTGGGGTCCAGAAAAGAAGAAGGCTGTGCAACAGGTCCAGGTTGCTGTGCAAGCTGCTCTGCCACTTGGGCCATATGACCCAGAAGATCCAACGGTGCTTGAGGTCAGTGGCAGATAGGGAGCTGTTTGGAGCCTTTGGCAGGCTCCTATAGGTAAATCACAACGGAGGTCTCTAGGATTTTGGAGCAAGGCCCTGTTCTCTTCTGCAGTTAACTACTCTCCTTTCGAGAGACAACTCTTGGCCTTTTACTGGGCTTTGGTGGAAAATGAATGTTTGACTATGGGTCATCAAGTCACATGCAACCTGAACTGCCTGTCATGAACTGGGTGCTTTCTGACCCATCTAGCCATAAAGTGGGTTGTGCACAGCAGCATTCCATCATCAAATGGAAGTGGTATATACATGATCAGACCCAAGCAGGTTCTGAAGGTATGAGTAACTTACAAGAGGAAGTGGCTCAAACGCCCATGGTCTCCACTCCTGCCTTCTCTCCTCCAGCCTGCACTGATGGCCTCATGGGGAGTTCCCTGTGATCAGGTGACAGAGGAAGAGTAGACTAGGGCTGGTTCACAGATGGTTCTGCATGATATGCAGGCATGACCCAAAAGTGGACAGCTGCAGCACTACAGCCCCTTTCTAGAACATCCCTGAAGGACAGCAGGGATGGAAAATCTTTCCAGTGGGCAGAACTTTCATTACTGCACCTGGTTGTGCACTTTGTATGCAAGGAGAAATGGCCAGATGTGCGATTATATACTGATTCATGGGCTGTAGCCTCCCAGCCTGCATCTTTCTTCTGTGCTGGATGCTTCCTGCCTTTGAACATCAGACTCCACGTTCTTCAGTTTTGGGACTCAGACTGGCTCTCCTTGCTCCTCAGCTTGCAGACAGCCTGTTGTGGGGCCTTGTGATCGTGTAAGTTAATATTTAATAAACTCCCATTTATCTATCTATCTATCTACCTACCTACGTACCTACGTACCTACCTACCTACCTACCTATCATCTATCCTATTAGTTCTGTCCCTCTAAAAGAACCCTGACTAACACACTAGGTCTCTGAATTTTTCCTTTTTGTTCACTGTCTACTTTCTCCTATTCCTTTTCTGCGTGTCCATGAACATATTCTAAGTGGATGCAGAAATTTCTGATGCCAGATTCTTATTATGACTTTGAAAAATTTTCTATCTCTAAATCCATAATTACTCCCTAAATACCTTGGATTTACTAGTTATACATCTAAGGAAATCGGTTTCACCAAAAATGTTCCTTTAAAACACATGTTGCTTATTACTTTCCTAAGAATGAATAGTCTATATCTATTCATATCTATATCTATATCTCTATATCTCCAGCTGCACTCAGGGACAGAGTGAACAATCAGCGGCTGTGGGAGGCAGGTTTTGGAGCATCAAGCAGGTGAGGGCACCCTGGTTCCCAAAGAAGAATGTGACTGGCTTGTTTGAACACTGTGGGCTGTCAGGCAAATGAAGCCCACTACTCAAGCATAAGCAGGAACTGCATTTGGTCTTTTTGATATGGTGAGTTGTTTGGTTAGAAGACCTTATGCACAGGATCACAGTGGTGGGGGGAAACTTGTGGTTAGGCAATCTGAGGCTTTCCCAATTTCATCAGCAGTCAAGGCAGCACAATATTAATTTTGAGTCTTATACCACATTTACCTGCAGACATGTAGAGCAATAGCTAAACATAAATGCCACACAATTGGCAGGTATAATTTTGCTCACTATGGTTTATGAAATTATCCATCTTGAAGGAAAACTACTTCTCACCCATTGAACATCCAGTGATAAGGAAATTACTGGTCCTTTATAACTTTGGCAATGAGTTAGTGACTTAACACTCTTCCATGGTACTTAAGAAAGCAAGCTACTACTTTGTTATCTCAGTATGTCATCCTACTCTTGTTTCTAAAGGTGACCAGTCTTCCTTACGTATTTTAGTATATTGTGTTCATTAGACATACACATGGCTTCAATAAAGCTTGGGAGATATTCTAGATGAACATCACCAGTTATCCTTTTATCCTTATTGCAACATATAGAAGCACTTAAAACTCATACTTCTCTAAAAAAGTGTTCCCTAAAATAGCTTCTTCTCTGATACAACAGCAATAAGCACCAACACTATCTTGGGGCTGACTATATTGGAAAAATGCTTGAATTTCCACTAGACACACTTAATAGATAGTACTAATTTATTGTTAACCACTAAGTGCTTTGAATATGACTGAAAGGTTTAGTTTCTTTATCAAGGTGAAACATATCTCAACAATATTGATTCCATATTCTTTTTTTCAAAATATGAAGGTTTTCAGAAAACTACTTGCCACACAATAGTTCAGATCGCAGTCCGCTTAGTCCGTCTCAGTCAGCTTGGGCTGCTATAACAAAATACCATACACTGGGCGGCTTACACAACAGCAACTTATTTCTATTAAAGGCTGGAACTTCAAGATCAGGCTGCCAGCATTGTTGGGCTCTGTTGAAGTCTCTCTTCCGGGCTTGCCAATGGCCACCTTCTCACTATGTCATCACGTGACACCGAGAGAGAGCAAGCAAGCTCTCTGCTGTCTCTTCTCATAAGGGCACTCTAATCACATCATGAGGGCCCTACCCTCATGACCTCATCCAAATCTAATTGCCTTGCCAAATCCCCACATCCAAAGATATCACATTGGAGGTTAAGGCTTCAACATAGGAATTTGAGGGGAAGGACATAATTCAGTCCCTGACAGAAGTGTCATATTTCCAAGGACAGCATTTTTCTCTCTGGTATTAACTCCCAATCACCTTGACTGACCTTGATGTCCTCAAAATTTCCTTAGGTATATATTTGCAAATGATCTCATCCACTACATTCTTTAAAAATAGTATTGATTATTTTTTCTGATTATAAAATAACACATTTTTGAAAATGGCTGAATAGCAATAGCTCCAGTCTACAGCTCCCAGCATGAGCGATGCAGAAGATGGGTGATTTCTGCATTCCCAACTGAGGGACTGGGTTCATCTCACTGGGACTTGTTGGACAGTGGGTGCAGCCCACGGAGTGTGAGCCAAAGCAGGGCAGGGCATCGCCTCACCTGGGGAAGCAAGGGTTTGGGGAATTCCCTTTCCTAGCCAAGGGAAGCGGTGACACATGGCATGGGGAAAATCGGGACACTCCCACCCTAATACTGTGCTATTCCAACAGTCTTAGCAAATGGCACAATAGGAGATTATATCCTGTGCCTGGCTTGGAGGGTCCCATGCCCATGGAGCCTTGCTCACTGCTAGCACAGCAGTCCGAGATCAAACTGCAAGGTGGCAGTGAGGCTGGGGAAGAGGCATCTGCCATTGCTGAGGCTTGACTAGGTAAACAAGGCAGCTGGGAAGCTAGAACTGGGTGGAGTCCACCACAGCTCAAGGAGGCCTGCCTGCTTCTGTAGACTCCACCTCTGGGGGCAGGGCATAGCTGAACAAAAGGCAGCAAAAACTTCTGCAGACTTAAACATCCCAATTTGACAACTCTGAAGAGAGTAGTGGTTCTCACAGCATGGAGTTTGAGATCTGAGAACGGACAGACTGCCTCCTCCAGTGGGTCCCTGACCCCCTAGTAGCCTAACTGGGAGACACCTCCCAGTAGGGGCCGACAGACACCTCATACAGCCAGGTGCCCCTCTGAGATGTAGCTTCCAGAGGAAGGATCAAACTGCAAGGTGGCAGTGAGGCTGGGGAAGAGGCATCTGCCATTGCTGAGGCTTGACTAGGTAAACAAGGCAGCTGGGAAGCTAGAACTGGGTGGAGTCCACCACAGCTCAAGGAGGCCTGCCTGCTTCTGTAGACTCCACCTCTGGGGCAGGGCATAGCTGAACAAAAGGCAGCAAAACTTCTGCAGACTTAAACATCCCAATTTGACAACTCTGAAGAGAGTAGTGGTTCTCACAGCATGGAGTTTGAGATCTGAGAACGGACAGACTGCCTCCTCCAGTGGGTCCCTGACCCCTAGTAGCCTAACTGGGAGACACCTCCCAGTAGGGGCCGACAGACACCTCATACAGCCAGGTGCCCCTCTGAGATGTAGCTTCCAGAGGAAGGATCAGGCAGCAATATTTGCTGTTCTGCAGCCTACACTGGTGATACCCAGGCAAACAGGGTCTGGAGTGGACCTGCAGCAAACTCCAACAGACCTGCAGCTGAGCGTCCTGACTGACTGTTAGAAGGAAAACTAAAAACCGAAAGGAATAGGATCAACATCAACAAAAAGGACACCCACACCAAAACCCCAGCTGTAGGTCACCATCATCAAAGACAAAATGTAGATAAAACCACAGCAACAGGGAGAAACCAGAGCAGAAAAGCTGAAAATTCTAAAAATCAGAGCACTTCTTCTCCTCCAAAGGAACACAGCCCTGCGCCAGCACGGAACAAAGCTGGGCGGAGAATGACTTTGACGAGTTGACAGAAGTAGGCTTCAAAAGATCAGTAATAACAAATTTCTCCGAGCTAAAAGCGGATGTTTGAACCCATCACAAAGAAGCTAAAATCCTTGAAAAAAGATTAGATGAATGGCTAACTAGAATAAATAGCATAGAGAAGACCTTAATTGACCTGATGGAACTGAAAACCATGGCACGAGAACTACGTGACACATGCGCAAACTTCAGCAGCTGATTCGATCAAGTAGAAGATAGGGTATCAGTGCTTGAAGATCAAATGAATGAAATGAAGTGAGAAGAGAAGTTTAGGGAAAAAAGAATTAAAAGAAATGAACAAAGCCTCCAAGAAATATGGGACTATGTGAAAAGACCAAATCTACATCTCATGGGTGTACCTGAAAGTGGCGGGGAGAATGGGACCAAGTTGGAAAACACTCCTCAGGATATTATCCAGGAGAACTTCCCTAACCTAGCAAGGCAGGCCATATTCAAATTCAGGAGAACACTACAAAGACACTCCTCGAGAAGAGCAACCCCAAGACACATAACTGTCAGATTCACCAAGGTTGAAATGAAAGAAAAAATGTTAAGGGCAGCCAGAGAGAAAGGTTGGGTTACCCACAAAGGGAAGCCCATCAGACTAACAGCGGATCTCTCAGCAGAAACTCTACAAGCCAGAAGAGAGTGGGGGCCAATATTCAACATTCTTAAAGAAAAGAATTTTCAACCCAGAATTTCATATCCAGCCAAGCTAAGCTTCATAAGTAAAGGAGAAATAAAATCCTTTACAGACAAGCAAATGCTGAGGGATTTTGTCACCATTAGGCCTGCCTTACAAGAGCTCCTGAAGGAAGCACTAAACATGAAAAGGAACAACTGGTACCAGCCACTGCAAAAACATGCCAAATTGTAAAGACCATCGATGCTAGGAAGAAACTGCATCAACCAGCATGCAAAATAACCATCTAACATCATAATGACAGGATCAAATTCACACATAACAATATTAAACTTAAATGTACATGAGATAAATGCCCCAATTAAAAAACACAGACTGGCAAATTGGATAAAGAGCCAAGACCCATCAATGTGCTGTATTCAGGAAACCCATCTCACATGCAGAGACACACATAGGCTCAAAATAAAGGGGTGGAGGAAGATCTACCAAACACATGGAAAACAAACAAACAAAAAGCAGGGGTTGCAATCCTAGTCTCTGATAAAACAGACTTTAAACCATCAAAGATCAAAAGAGACTAAGAAGGCCATTACATAATGGTAAAGGGATCAATTCAACAAGAAGAGCTGACTATCCTAAATATATATGCACCCAATACAGGAGCACCCAGATTCATAAAGCAAGTCCTTAGGGACCTACAAAGAGACTTAGACTCCCACACAATAATAACTGGAGACTTTAACACCCCACTGTCAACATTAGACAGATCCATGAGACAGAAAATTAACAAGGACATCCAGGACTTGAACTCAGCTCTGCACCAAGCAGACATAATAGACTTCTACAGAACTCTCCACCCCAAATCCACAGAATACACATTCTTCTCATCACCACATTGCACTTACTCCAAAAATGACCACATAAT
>NW_016805697.1:2603796-2607984 GCF_001698545.2 Rhinopithecus bieti
GAAACTACCATTAGAGTGAATAGGCAACCTACAGAATGGGAGAAAATTTTTGCAATCTACTCATCTAACAAATGGCTAATATCCAGAATCTACAAAAAACTTAAACAAATTTACAAGAAGAAATCAAACAACCCCATCAAAAAGTGGGCGAACTATATGAACAGACACTTCTCAAAAGAAGACATTTATGCAGCCAACAGACACATGAAAAAATGCTTATCATCACTGGCCATCAGAGAAATGTAAATCAAAATCACAATCAGGTACCATCTCACACCAGTTAGAATGGCAATCATTAAAAAGTCAGGAAACAACAGGTGCTGGAGAGGATGTGGAGAAATAGAAACACTTTTACACTGTTGGTGGGACTGTAAACTTGTTCAATCATTGTGGAAGACAGTGTGGTGATTCTTCAAGGATCTAGAACTAGAAATACCATTTGACCCAGTCATCCCATTACTGGATATATACTCAAAGGATTATAAATCATGCTGCTATAAAGACACACGCACACGTATGTTTATTGCAGCACTATTCACAATAGCAAAGACTTGGAAGCAACCCAAATATCCATCAATGATATACTGGATTAAGAAAATGTGGCACATATACACCATGGAATACTATGCAGCCATGAAAAAGGAGGAGTTTGTGTCCTTTGTAGGGACATGGATGAAGCTAGAAACCATCATTCCAAGGACAGAAAACCAAACACCAGATGTTCTCACTCGTAGGTGGGAATTGAACAATGAGAACATTTGGACACAGGGTGGGGAACATCACACACCAGGGCCTGGTGAAGGATGGGGGAATGGGGAGGGATAGCATTAGGAGAAATAGCTCCTGTTAATGACGAGTTAATGGGTGCAGCACACCAACATGGCACATGTACACATATGTAAGAAACCTGCACGTTGTGCACATGTACCCTAGAACTTAAAGTATAATAAAAAAAGATAAAATAACACATTTTCATTGCAGAAAATTTAGAACATGAAAAAATACAAAGGAGAAAAGCAAAACTAATATAAACATCTTTTTTAAAATTTCTTTTAAATTGTACTGTGGTTTTGAGGGATGTATTATTTTCAGAAAGACATATTACCTACTTAATTCATGGGGTGAAAGGCAACATAAATACTTCATATTTGACTTTTTGATGCCATGCAGATTGAAGAATTTTGTTGTATTTAATGAAGGCTAAGCCTCCAAAATATCATGTTTATATTCAGATATTCATTTTGCAATGAACAGACAAATCCCTGCCTTCAAAACAAATGTTAGCCCCTTCCAAATAATCACAAATTCTTAATTTTAAAAATACTGAATAGAAGATGATTTATTCTACCCTGGAATATAAAAATATCCTGTACAGAAAGCCTGGCTAATAAATATCCCATAACATAAGGGCATCATGCAGAAAATAGAATTATTCTTAAGTTTTTAATAACAGAAAAGCTATATTTCTTTACCTAAAGTAAGTTTTATTGGGGGGAATATTAGGGGAATGCAAGATTTTAGAGGATTATTGGCATGTGAACACCATCCATTCTATGTTTAAAGAGTAAAATGGCAAAATAACTCAACTCTAAGAATGTTGTCAAAAGGCAGTGAGAATCTTCAGTAAATAAGCTAGACGCCTGTTAGGGAGCCCTGCGGAATGAAGTAGACACAATGGGAAATAAAATCAGGAGACATAAGCTATGAAAATTCAACATCAACTTTCAGAGTCAGAACTGCAAAGACTGTTTAGAACAAGGTGTTCCTGCTCCAAAAGAAAGTCTCAAAAAGTTTCCTAAACTTCTCATGTTGGTGTCACACTGAAATACAAAGACAGATTTTAGTCTCACATTCCCCAGTAAATTACTTTCTGTGCACTTGTGCTTCATCCGTGCTTCTCCACTTCCTTCTCTTCTGAAACTCATGGTTAACAAATGGTTCAAATCCAAAAGTTAATTTAATGGTGTGTAACTTTTGATTTATGATTTCCCCCTCATTTCTTGACACATGGTACTGGTACTTCTCATTTATTTCTAACTCAAAATAAATCATCCGTAATTCTAAGTCCATCTATAGTTGGTCATTTTTAGAGTCTCTGATGTGCTGCTACTGGGAAGTAATACAAAACATCTCATCACAATCAAGTTTCATAGGGATGAGAAACAGTTGAATATCAAACATACTGGCAATAGTCAGTTGATTTCATATGATTTCTCTATGTAGACAAAGCTTATATAGAAAAGCTGGTCTCAGGCAGCCCTCCTCCTTCCTTATTTTCCCTCTTTAGAGCACTTCTGTGTCTTCATCATCTTTGTTCCTGGACTCTACTGCCATCCTCTTCTATTAAATGGAGTAAGTTTTTTGCTTTTACTGTCATTCTTGATTGACACATAATAATTGTACATATTTACATGGCATAGTGTGATTCAGCAGGATATTTTGATACATACATACAATTTGTAATGATTAAATCAGGGTATTAGCATATCCATCACTTCAAACATTCACCATCTCTTTGTGTTGGGAGCATTCAACACAGGGTTTGTTGCTTCAAAGGTAAAATCACTTTCCAAAAGAAAATATAGGTAAGCAAAGATTTCTTAGGACACAAAAATCACAAACCATAACAGAAAAAATATTGAGTTGGATGTCACTGAAATTTAAAATATCTGCTCTTTGTAAACATTGCTAAGAAAATAAAAAAGCAGGGACAGAGAGAAAATATTTGCAATGCTTACATCTGACAGAGAACCTGAATACAGAATATATGCCTTGAATAATAAAAAAAGCCAATTTTAAAAAATGGGCTAAAGGACAACCAAACACATGATAAAATGCTCAACATTATTAGTAATCAGGGAAGTGCGTATTAAACCACAATGAAATACCACCAACCGATTAAAATTGCTAAATTTTAAAAAATGAAAATAAATGCTAGGTGAGAACATGAAGGAGCTAGAAATCTGATATATTGCTGGTGCGAATATAAAATGGTACTTTCCTTTGAAGAGAAATATGACATTCCCTTGTCAAGAGGACATACAACACATTAATTTTTCTCCTAGGTGTTTGTCCCACCAAATAAAAATATATATCCACACAAAGACTTGTAATGAAGGTTTATGGTAGCTTATTTATAATAGCCCAAGCCTTAAAACAACCAAAATGCACATCAGCAGGAAAATGAGTCAACAAATTGTAATTTATCTATAAAACTGAACACTACTTGGCAATAAAAATGATTTACTGATTAATGCTACAATATGGATAAAACTCTAAAATATTATGCTGAGCAAAAGAAGTAAACACAAATTTGAGTACCTATTATATGATTCCATTGAGATAAAACTCTAGAACACAAATCTAACCTGTAGTTACAGAAAGCAGATTAGATTTTACCTGGCGATAGGGATGGGAACTTGACAGAGAAAGGACACAGGAAACTTTCTGAGGGTTAATGGACATGTGTTTTTACCCTTTAATTCATCTGAAGTTATAGTCAATAAAAGAAAACATATGCTATAAAATGATTATTCGTAGAGTAGCAAAGAAGCATTTAGCAGCTTCTACAGTGCCTTGCACATAAGAGGCCTTAATGATGATTTGTGGAATAAGTACTTGATTGCCAGGACCAAAGATAATACCATTTGCCCATGTACCTCAATGTTATAAACATCACTTGCTTCATTAATCACACTAGTGTATTCATAACACAGTGCGGCAATAACAAGATGCAGTCATTTTTTCATTAATTTAAAAAATTTACTTATCTGCGAATCATGATCAACCAGCTAAACTTAAGCTAAAAAGGAGTTGAGTATGTAAAATTTTAATTGATCCATAAGTCATCAGGGAATTTTTAAATGCCATGAGTGGGATTTGTTGCAGTAAGAACAGAGAAGAAGCAGGCTGCTATGGTTTTTACTGTGTCCCCTAGAATTTACCTGTTGAAAATTTGGTCCCGTCCCTGTATGCAGATGACATGATTGTATATTTAGAAAACCCCATTGTCTCAGCCCAAAATCTTCTTAAGCTGATAAGCAACTTCAGCAAAGTCTCAGGATACAAAATTAATGTGCAAAAATCACAAGCATTCTTATACACCAGTAACAGACAAGCAGAGAGCCAAATCAGGAATGAACTTCCATTCACAATTGCTTCAAAGAGAATAAAATACCTAGGAATCCA
>NW_016805697.1:2609601-2619326 GCF_001698545.2 Rhinopithecus bieti
GGGGAGGGATTGCATTGGGGAGTTATACATGATATAAATGATGAATTGATGGGTGCTGACGAGTTGATGGGTGCAGCACACCAACATGGCACAAGTATACATATGTAACAAACCTGCACGTTATGCACATGTACCGTAGAACTTCAAGTATAATAAAAATAAATAAATAAATAAATAAATAAATAAATAAATAAATAAATAAAATTTGGTCCCTGATGTGGTAATGTTGTGAGGTGGGGCGTATAAGAAGTGATTAAGTCATTAAAATGGATTCATGCTGCTCTCACAGAACTTGTTTAATTCTTGAGGAAGTCAGTGAGTTTTAGTTCTCTCCAGACTGGATTAGTTACCAGGAGAGGGAGTTGTTAGAAAGCAAGGCCACCCCTTGCATTTTGCCCCTTTTACACATATAGACTTCCCAGTCCACTTCTCCACCAGGTTATGATGGTTCATCCATCATTATGATTATACATTATACATATTACATTATGAAGATGCAGCCACCGATCTTGAACTTCTCAGTCTCCAAAACCATGAGCCAAAATCAATTTCTTTTTAAAAATAAACAAGTCAGTCTCTGAGTATTCCACTATAGCAACAGAAAACGGACTAAGACACATGCTACTTGAAATATAGCATGCTACTTGGAATATGTCCTAATTTATGTGAAAACATGTTATACCTGCACAAATTATATACCAGTGCCAATGTCAAATCTCATGTTTGTATAGCCCGAAATCTTGTCATCTTTTTCTCAAAAACATAGCTTCCACTTCATTACAAACACTAAAAGAACCACAATTGAAACATTTATAGCAAGTGAACAGAGGAAAACTATTTCTCCAAAACACCTGTGCTACTCTTTATCACTCAAAGGTAACAGATACGAACATACATCAAAAAAGTCCCTAACAACTGAAATTAGTCTGAATAAGAAAACAAACTTTATTTGCATCATTGGCTATATGTTAATTTCTTATTCAGTTCATCACATCTCTATGCCATAAAATACTTTTACAAGTTTCATGTGGAATGATTGGGAGCTCCTCTATGTTCCATCTAGCAGGGCAAAGTCATCCAGAAAGGAGCTAGAACAGAGTGTCTGCAGTGTAGCTGGGTAGACAGACAAGAAGCCACAAGCACTGGGCAACAGAGAAGGTTTGAGAAGGTAAGTCCCTTTCCAGCTCTGGGCCTTAATGCCTTTCCCTTTAATTATGCCTTTCCCATTAATAAATGGTTTGATTTAGGTAATCTCTAAACATTCTGATGTTCTATGCTTGGGGACTATAGTTTTGAGGAAGGAGATAACAAAGATTCTGGGCTATTAAAACAAAACCAGTGAATGACAAAGTGCAGAATGGAGCATAAGAATGGTGTTTGGAGAATGTGTGTCCAGGAGACCCAGGCATAACAGTTTAGACAAATAGATGGTTCAAGCTCTGGTGTTTACATGAGCAGTGGAGACAGATGAGAAGAGGGAAGGCAATCCTGATCAGCACTTAAATATCTTTTCTAAGAATGTGGAAAATGTCTCTGTGAGCAGAAAGAAATCCAGCTCAATGACGTCCACCCTGGATCTGCCTCAACACCATTTGCAGATACAATGCATTCCTATCACACCTGGGGTCATTAGAGGTAGAAATTACGAGAAAGTCACTTGTAACTTCTTTCTCTAAACTATTTATGACCTTTGCTCTTATTTCTATTGGATCATTATTTTCTCATTGATGAATAGAAAGTCTTTATTTATTAAAGAAATTAGCCTTTTGCCTATGATATGCATTATAAACGTTTTTCTAAATTTCTTGTATTTTATTTATGGTTATTTCTGCCATGCAAATGTTCTATTTTTAGTCAAGTTTATGAATCATTTTTTGTATGGCTTCTGGCCTTTGTGTGACATTTAGAAATGTTTTATTCCAAAATTATTGTTTAAATTTTGCTATGTTTTATTTTCATACTTTTATGGATAATATTTTACACTAAATTCTTTGCTTCATATGAAATTATGGTAGGAACCAATATTATTTTTTTCCAGATGCCTATGCAGTTTTTCTAGCATCATTTATTGAATAATTCATGTTATTTCACTCATTTTTCAATGTCACCTTTAACACATACTAAATTCACAAACTTACTGAGCTATTTTCTGGACATTTTACTCTGTTTTATTAAATCATACATTACTTATGTAAGTGCTGGTATCAACTTTGAAATTACTGTATTAGAACAATATGGTCAATATCTTGTAGGACTAAATACTCATCCCCTTGGAGGGTATATTCAGAAAGCAATAACTTTTCACTGTTTTTCAGAACTTTTGTAATGGTCAATACATGCTTAACATATGAAAATTAGCATCAGTGTAGTTCATTTAAAAGTCATCTTACTATGATTATAGAGGAGCAGATTAAACATATAGATTTATTGGGAGACAATAAACATTAAAATGATGTTAAGTTTTCATGTCCAAAAAAGGGGAATGCATTTCAATTTAAGTCTTCTTGAGTACCTTAGTAGTATTCTCAATTTTAATTTATTTATGTGTTTTACATTTCTTATTAAGTTTATTTCTGTGTATTTCACCTTTTTGTGGCTATGGTCAGTAAGTGATTCCCTTTAATTATATTTTTCTATCTTGTTTTATTTTGTATATGAGAAAGCCATTACTTTTTTCTTAATGTACTCTGCTGCCTCATGGAATTGTCTTATTATTCTATGAGAGTTTCAGTTCATCCACTTAAGTTTGTAATTCATATAACTATTAAACTGCAAATATTTATTTTCCCTTCTCTTTTGTAACTTTATACCCTTTATTTCCTTCTCTAATTTATTACTTTGACTTCATTAAAAAACAATGTCATAACGAACATATTTCTCTTGCTCCAAAATGAAAAGGAATAGTTTTAGATGTTCTAGATGCTGTTCTTTTAAAATATGAAATAATTATATTTTTATTATTTTCAAGATATTTTATGTAAATACATTGCAGTGCATTAAGAATTCTTAACAAGAATAGAGAATGAATTTCATCAAATTTCTTTTAGCTATAAAGAGATAATTATATGCATTTTCTCTTTTTATCTAATTAACTTGGTAAGTCACAGTATTGCACATTTTAATATTGAGCTATGTACAGATGCTGTAACCCAGTAGAAACCCTTACTGGTTCCAAGATTCCATTCCCCTTCTCTTGGTCTGTTGTTGACGTTTTTATCAGGATATTTTCTTAGACTAAAGTTCTCAAATGCTAGAAGATAGAATTTAGAATACCAGTGCATGTTTTTACAGTATTTCTAATGACTATAAACAACATGCCAGCACAAGCTAGTCCAGAAGGGCAAGGACCATCCACAGCCTATTTTCACAGATCCAGTTAGCACAACTGACCTAGGATACAGAAGATGGGAGGCATGAGATTAAATACTTGGTTAGGTGTGAACGAAGACTGAAGTAGAAAAGAAAATTCTTATCAGTAAAAATACAAGTAGTGGATCCACTTTTTTGTAGGCATCAATTACCTTGAAACTACAGTCAGAAAACAAAACATAAATAGGTTAGGACTCTTGGGTTTGATGGAAGAAACAAAAATATACAGTTTATGTGGGTTAGTGAACTCTGGTAAGTTGTTTTTACTATCTCTGTGTTTCATTCATCAGAGTGCAATTCCCAGAATCATGAGGAAAATCCTATCTGATGACACTAAAACTGCTGGCAGTAATCTACATCACTATTCGTCCCCTTGGAGTGGCACCTTAGGTTTAGTAAGTGTTTCAGTTTTCTCTCCAACCAGCTCCCCATAGTCATCAAAACAGACTCACTCCATGCTAGTCTTCACTTCACAAAAGCCTTAGCATGCCAAGGGAAGCATATTTTTTTCCTATTCAAAAGTATGGCTATGAAGAATAAACTGCAATGGTCTGAAGTGTCAGTTTTCAAAAGCAAGTATCCTGTTCTAAAGAACAGACCAAAAAGAACAGGCAGAGCAAAATAAGCCTTGTTTCACTTTTCAAGATTTAGGCTGACAGAAGTGAATGAGGAGGGAAAAAATGAAGCTACAGAAAGAAATAATATGTGTGATAGAGATGAGCTGGTATTTTACACAAGTTCACTTAATTATTCAACTTACACTTAATATATGACATATTTATACTGCATGTTATGAGCAATAGGGCACATATAAGAAATACACACATATAATTGTACAGATTAGAAAATGTAAGGAATGAAACATAAAATGCCATCAGTAGAAAGCCTCTGGCCTCATTGAATATCCAATAAAATATCCTGAGATCTCAGCATATATACAGAATGAAAGGAAAACAATCGATTTCCTTGCTCTGAATTCAAGAACTAAAATCTGAAAATCTCATCAACAAATACATGCTGCTGAAAATAAAGTGCTTACTTGTGAATCAGACCTAGAGAATTACTTCTATCAGAGATACCCCTGGTTTATGTATTTAAGCTAAAACTATAATTCAGCTTCACGGCTTAAATAACTCTTGACACAAATTCTAGTTTATTTGTATCAGTTAATCCATACAGTACAGCTACATTATGTATGAGAAGAGCCTTGTGGGCTGATCTACCTGCAATTTAAATGAACACATCCTTTGAAAAACAGGTTCTCAATCCCTCTGTTTTCAAAAAACTAAATTTAAAGAAAGCCTAAAACTAAATTTAAAGAGAGCCTTTGGAATAAAGATCCACCACAGTTCAGAGGTCCTGAATTTAAAAACTTGCATGCTGCTGAAAGCCCACCCAGTGAACAAACCTAGGCCATGTGTGGAATCTTCTGTAAAGAATGTGAAATGTGCATTGAGTTCCAAATGAGTCACAAAGGGTTGACATTCTGCTCAGTGTCATCTAGCCAATTTTTAAATCAATTTTACGGGGTAAGAAACAATGTTTAGGTGATGTATGACACATCACAAAATAATTTTCTAATGAAAAAGTGCAGATGGCAAAAAAATTTATTTCGGAGCCTATTACACGAGTTAGTACAAAGATAACACGCTCTGAACTTTGCATTTGTGCTTTGCCTTTGTGAAATCTATGGGACAAGAAGAGGTTGTATTCTCATGCTGATTCCACATGTCAGTACGTTCAGAGAAGTTATGAGAGTTTCCCAAGCAGTCGTAGAGATTTGGTTACGCTGTGATGCACATTTCAATGTTATGAATCAAAGTCCAGTATTCTTAGGTATCTATTGAAGCAACAATGGGGATGAGGAGAAGAGATCATCAAGAGCTAAGATAATTACAGACAACCCCAGATAATTTTGGCAGTGAAAATGAAATCTTCAAATGAGTAGACAAAAGCAGTCTAAAGAAGGACAAGTGAGGCTTTTGATAAATGGAAAATAGGTACGATGATCTGATTCTCTAAAAGAAATGCTAAGGGGAATGATGGAGACTCTAGCGAAATTCAAACCTAGGAAGCAAATGATGGGAGCTATCTTTAGAGCATCATATGTAACTGGCTACCCATGATAAATCAGTGCTTAACTGCAGCTCAACCAGACTTTCGGCTTTACTTCCATTACTTTTCCACATGACATAAAAAAGAAACAAACATTCCAAGACATCAAAATTAAAAGATAACTGTCAGGACTTTCAGTATAAGTTATGATAAACTAGACTAATCACTCCGTCTTAAATAAATAGAAAAGCGGGCAAAATGAATGAAACATTTTTTTCAGCAATGAGAAATAGGAACTATAATTCATAAGAGTAGGGGAAAAATCAGGTAAGCAACACAATCACTGCAGTTTACTGTCTGGGGGCACTATCTAGACTGTAGCCCAAAAGAAACAAATGGAAAAAGAGTTTTTTCAACAGAAACAGACTCCAAATGACTGAGATAATTAAATTATTATGAAAGGATTACAGAGAAAAAGATCAATAACCTTGAAGAAAAGCCAAATGAAAGTTTCCAAATTGAAGCACAGGAAGGAAAAGGGCTGGAAAAAAAAGAACAGTCACAATAATCTCTTAGATGAAAATGAGAAATTTTTTATGAGTACGAAAAGAGTCCCGGGAAGAGAGGAATCGGGCAGAAAAAAATTTGAATGAATAATTGATAAGATTTTTCCAGATAGGATGGAAAATATTAACCTATAGATTCAGGAACCCCAATGAACCTCAAGCAAGATAAACACAAAGAAAACCACCCAAATCACATCATAAGCAAATTGTGTAAAACTAGTAATGAAGAATAATCTTAAAGCCAGCCAAAAAAATATTTATGCTACACACCCAGAGGAACAAATATAGGAATTATTACTGACTTTCATCAGAAACAATGCAAATCATAAACGGATGGAGACATGTTTCTAGTACTAAGGTGGAGAGTGGGTTTATCAACTGAGAATTCTATACCCACTGAAGTATTCTCCCAATGAAAAGGATCAGTTTCTAAATGTGCTAAAGGGAGTCCTTCAGGTCCCCACAGAAGAAAGTAATGTTAGACAAAAATGCTATAAGACATATAGAAAACAAATAGCAAAATGACAGAAGTAAGTCCTTTCTTACCCATCAGCCTTAAAAAAGAAAGGAAATTCTGACATATGCTAAAACATAGATGATCCTAGAAGACACTATGCTAAGTGAAATAAGCCAGCCACAAAAAGGCAAATACTGTAGGATTACATTTATATAAGCTACTCAGAGTAGTCAAAATGACAGAGGCAGAAAGTAGATGGTTACTGCCAAAGGTTGGGGGTTGAAGGGAATGAGAAGGAATTGTTTAATGGGTATGAAGTTTCAGGTTTGCAAGATGAAGAGTTCTGGAGAGGGATGGGTAGTGATGGTTGCACAATAATATGAATGTACTTAGCACCACCGAATGATTTACTTAAAAATAGTTAAGATGGTAAGTATTCTGTTATGTGTATTTCCCCACAATGAAAAATTGTAAAAAATGAAGGTAAAATAAACACATTTTATAGAACAAGTTTTAAAAAACTAATCACTAGCAGACTTTCATTACCAAGGAAAGCAAGTTCTTCAGATGGGAAGGAAATGCTACCAGATGAAAACTCAGATCTACACAAAGAAAAGAATGCCAAAAATAACAGATAATAAATGAGTATATATAAAAGACTTTAAATTTCCTTTAAAACAAAATGTTTTACAGGTTTGTGATACATGTGTAAGTAAAACACATAATGACAATAACATAGATTTTAAGCAAGAATTTTAAGTATGCTCTTGAAAGGCTCTGACATCCTATGAGTAATAAAAGGTTAATTTAATATTTGAAAATCAAGTAATGTGACATCACACTTATAAAGTATAAAAATAATCATAATTCTTTTCATATAGCATAAAAGGCATTTAACTAAATCCAACACTCATTTATTAGATTTTTTTTTTTAATTAAACAAATTAGAAACCCAGTAAATCTTTCTGGGCCTCGTAAAGGGCAACTATAACAAGTTTTCAGGTAAGGTCATGCTTAACGGTGAAGGACTGAATGCTTTCTTCCAAAGATCAAAACAAAGCAAGATGTTCACTCTCACCATTTCCTTTCAGTATGGGAGATTTTAGTGTGTTCAATAAGGGAGGGAAAAAAAAGAGAATAAAAAATTTTAAAACAAAAGACATATAAATTAGACAAGAAATAAAATTGTATTATTCACAGGAAACATGATTGTATATGTAGAAAATCCTAAATAATCTACCAAAACTGTATTAGAACTGATAAATTAAATTATAAAAGTCACAAGATTCAGGATCAGTATTTAAATACCAATTGTTTTTTTATTTACTAGCAATAAATAATAGAAAAAGGTAATTTTTTAAAATGTTATTTACAATATCATCAAAACATAAACTAACTAGGAATGAATTTAACATATGTATGAGACTCATATCTTGAAGTTTTATAACATTGCTGAGAAACATTCAAGAACAGGTAAATAAATGGAAAGATATACCAATTTAAAGACTAGAAGAATCAATATTTTCATGTCAATTCTCCCAAGGGAGCTACAAATTTAATGCAATAAAATTGCCAGCAGTCTTTATTGATAAACTTGGCCGACAAGATGATTCTAAAATTAATATATAAATCTGAAGGACCGTGCATAGCCAAAACAATTTTGAAATGTAAGAATAAAATTGCATTTTTATCTTATTAGAATTCAAAGTTTAATGAAACACCTATGTAATAATCAAGAAAACATGGTATTAGCATGAAGATAGATAACCAATCTTGAATTGGTAGTGGCTGCACTGGTGTGGGGAGTCTGTCAAAGTGGTTCAAACTGAATACTTTAAATGGGTACATTTATTGTATGTAATTACATTGAGTAAAACTGATTTTAAAAAGAAAATTGTCATTAATAGGCAGGCTAAGAAAGGAGGTCTCCGAGGCATATGGGCAAAGGAACATGATGTAGCATTTTAAAATATTTGATGAAAAGTCAATAAACAGAACTTTGCTAAAATAGACAAACCTGCACAACTGATAATCAGCCAGAATTTTGTGAAAACAATACAACTGGAAGTAGTTTGCTCTATGACATTTTTATGCCCCGTTGCCTTGCTGTGGATTACTGAGAACATAAATGTGTAAAAGTAAAGACATTTGCATTATCTTTCAAGACTTCATGAATTTCAGCTATTGTAAAATTTCAGCAATATCTTGTTTTTATGCAAGTCTGAAATTGTAGCTATAAATTTGTCTTTTGAATGGGGAAAGAGGGTAAAAAAGAGATAAATACATTTTTTAAGAGAAACATTTTATGTAAATGAGTTTTAGAATAAAACTTAGGAGCACAGAAGTAAATATAGAAATATCTCTAAAAAGTAAATATTTGCCATTAAAAATAATCCTGATTTTGTCATAATTATCATTAAGACTAGAAACAATGCATCTTACTTAAACAACACTTAAGAAGATCCCATCTAAGGCTAAAATTTTCCCCAAAATGAGAGGGGAAATCCATCACAATTTCATTGTTTTGAAATGTTTTCAAAATAACACCTATATTTTCCTCTTAAATTCTTTTATTTCTTTAGGTACCAAGTATTATTTAGTGACATGACCAATGTAATTTTAACAAAGATATAAAGCCTGGGGAAAGACATTTAAAGTTGCTCCAAAATGAGGGGAGAACTTTCTGCAATAAATAACCAGAGGTGTTTTAATGTGGAATTAGTGCTCCTAGTATTATTTTTAATAGGTTCAGATACATACAAAATAAAGCTTTAAATCATCAAGTTTATTTGTGACATGATATTAAATATAAGAGAAATCGTCTTTAAAAGCAGAAAGTACCAAGGCATGAATCTATAAGGAGAGGCAGCATGAGAACTGTAATATGTAGCAGCCATTATCAACCTGTGTCCAATTCAAGAAAACAATTTCCACAACTCGATGTACTTAGAATGTTTATTGTATGAATTATCTGCTTAAGATATAAAGAGGAGGATTGTAGAGCTGCAGCCATGTTTTTAAATCTCTCAAGTCTATGAAAAATTATTATGAGAAAAGAAGGAACAAATAGTAAATCGTATCTCCTAAAGACAATGAAATTATACCAGAAAGATGTGTTAACATAACAGATAAAAATTGGAACTGTTATGGAAAACAGTATGGCGATTCCTCAAGGATCTAGAACTAGATGTACCATATGACCCAGCCATCCCACTACTGGGTATATACCCAAAGGATTATAAATCATGCTGCTATAAAGACACATGCACACGTATGTT
>NW_016805697.1:2619937-2641595 GCF_001698545.2 Rhinopithecus bieti
TTTTTTTTTGAGACGGAGTCTCACTCTGTCGCCCAGGCTGGAGTGCAGTGGCGCAATCTCAGCTCACTGCAAGCTCCGCCTCCCAGGTTCACGCCATTCTCCTGTCTCAGCCTCCTGAGTAGCTGGGACTACCGCCACCACGTCCGGCTAATTGTTTTTTTTTTTTTTTCAGTGGAGACGGGGTTTCACGTGTTAGCCAGGATGGTCTTGATCTCCTGACCTCGTGATCCACCCGTCTCAGCCTCCCAAAGTGCTGGGACTACAGGTGTGAGCCACCGCGCCCGGCCAAATGCTTAAGTCAAAAATAAATATCACAGTTTCCTCCCCAGGCCTTTGCAGGTATTGAGGGTGAATTATCAGGGCTGGGTCTCCCCATCCCCAAACCAGCCAAACCTACTCTCCCATCCCAACCCATTCCTGAATGCATAGGGTGTAAGACCTTCATCAGTGATGTGGACCCCTGCACTGTGGAAGAGCACTCCAAGCTGTACCGTAGGCAATGTTACAACTAGACTATGGTGATGTCATCATCAAGCAGATCCTCACCAACATCCCTCACTCCCATCTGCCTCTACACAGTCGCCCTAGTATCCACCTTAACTTCAGCACATGGCAAATATGACCTTTCAGTTTTCGTGAGTCCACCTCAAGACCTCCTGGACTGGGGCACAGAGTGCTCCCTCCCACACGGTCTACTTCAGGGAGGAGTGACCAGCTTGCCGAGGGTGCAGGTGCTGTGGCCGTGGCCATAGATGCTCCAGGTGAGTGTCACACTGGGGCTAAGGGTCCACAGAGCATTTGGGTACAATCCTCTGGCAAACTCGTAGGTATCTTTTTCTACTAATCCGAAAACCATTAGAAATACTAGATAACATAGTTTTAATCTGAAA
This sequence comes from Rhinopithecus bieti, assembly GCF_001698545.2. Classification (NCBI taxonomy): domain Eukaryota; kingdom Metazoa; phylum Chordata; class Mammalia; order Primates; family Cercopithecidae; genus Rhinopithecus; species Rhinopithecus bieti. Next base: position 2,620,828 of record NW_016805697.1, read on the forward strand.
AAAAGAACTTCTTTATCCCACAAATAATCCAACAAGTAAGAAGAATAATCAATTCAGGAGTGAGTGCAGGAAAAAACGCAGGGTTGTCAGGTTGTCAGCAGAACTCTTTATCTGGGTGACAAAATAAGGTGTACACCAAAGCTCTGCAACATGCAATTTATATAACCAACCTGCACATGTACCCCTGAACCTAAAATCCAAGTTAAAAAAAACCTATGTATTTAACGTAATGTTTAATTTCCTTTGATGATAAATTCTAAGTATTGGATTTTTTTCTAGGTTAAATTATTTCTGTAATTAGAAAAGGAAAGAAACCAAACATACCAGCGTACCTATATAAATAATTCAATTTGTAAAAAGTTCAGAGACAGGTAAAATTGCTCTTCAGTGAGAAAAGCTGGGATCCTGATTGCTCTTGGTGGAGGTAAGGGCTGGGAGAGAACACATAAGGCAGGTCCTTGGGGCTGGTAAAATGTTCTGGTCCTTGATATGGGTGCTGGCTATGGTATTATATTGAGTTTTGGAAGATTCACTGATTTATGTACTTTTCTGTGTGTACATTATACTTTAATAAAAGATTTCAAATAAAATAGAATAAATATATGAATAAGTAAATAAATTAACGACTTACCATAAAGCTATGGTGATCAGGAGGGTGTGGTGCTGCTGGAAAAATTGACAAGTAGATTAACAGAACAGAGGCTGAGGTAGGAGGATGGCTTGAGACTAGGAAGTTGAGTGAGGCTGCCGTGAGCCATGATTGCACCACTGCACTCGAGCCTAGGGAGCAGTGCAAGACCCTGTCTCAAACAAACAAACCAATCTACTAATTAAAAAAAGAAATGCAGCTGAAGAGGGAACTAATAGAAAACAAAATAGGGATTAAGGCATAGGAAGGTCAGAGTGAGATCTAACAATCATCTATTTGAACTTCCAGAGAGAGAAGAGGGAGAAAATGGAGAAGAAGCAATATCTGACAATACAATGGCTAAGAACATCCCAGAGCTGTTGAAAGACACTAATTCACAAATTCGAGCCCAGTAAATCTCAAATAGCAAAATAAAAAAGAAATCTACCCATGCACACATCTAGTGAAACCACAGTCCACCAAAGGCAAAAAAAAAAAAAAAAAAAAAGTCATAAAAGTACCCATTAAAAAATACAGACTACCTTCAAAGAAGACAGACAAACAAAAAACACAAAACAATTAGACTGCTATTTCTTAACAAAAAAATGGAAGCCTAAACTTGTAAAACAATATCTTCAATGCATGGAGAAAATAACCATCCACCTAAAATAGCACACCTGATGAAAATATCCTTTGAGAATGAGGATGAAATAAAGACATTGCATACATTAGTCAGGGTTCTCCAGAGAAGCTAAATCAATACTCTATGTGAGTACGTAAGGAGTGCAAGAGAGAAAGATTTGTTTTAAGGAATTGGCCCATGTGACTGTGGAGACTGGCATGTTCAAAATTTGTAGGTTAGAGCAGTCGATTTGAGACCTAGAGAACGGTTGATGTTCCAGTTCAAGTTGTAAGGCAATCTGGAGGCAGAATTCTCTCTTCTTCAGAGGAGATCAGTCCTTTCCTTAACTCATTTATGCCTAGCATTCCATTGTTGGAACACTAAGCTTGTGGGATTTATTTATATCCTCCTGCTCAAAGTCATTGCCAAGGTCTGATTTTCACACAAAATTTGCAACCTCTGGCATAAATGGGTTAAGGCCTTCGACTGACTGGATAAGGCCACCCACATTATGGAGAGTGATCGGCTTTACTCAAAGCCCACTGATTTAAGTATCAATCTCATTTAAAAAGAAACTTCTCAGCAACATCCAGATGTATTTGACCAAATATCTGGGTGTCATGACCTAGCCAAGTTGACACACAAAATTAAACACTTATTTTATAAACACATTTATAAAATAATAGACATATTTAGGCAGACAAAACCAAGAAGCTTATCACATGAGACTACCCCAAAGGATGTTTGAAAGGATGTACTTCAGAACAAAGGAAAATTCTCTCTCTCTCTCTCAAAAAAAAAGTATGTTACTGAACCAAATATTGTCAAATGGAAAATTAAACCAACAACTTTATTCCAACTCAAAGGATGAGAAAAGGCATCAGCATGTACCATCTTGATTATTAACCCAGGAGGAGAAATAACAGGAGCAAGTGCCCTCAGTTGGCTTCGCACAGGAGGTAAATACAGGAGATGTTTCAAAACAGGCACGCAATGCATAATAATCACATCGGGGTAAATATCCGTCACCTCAGGTATTGATCTTTTGTGTTACAGATGATCCAGTTGTACTATTTTAGTTATTTTAAAATGTACAATCAAATTATTTTTGACTATAGTCACACAGCTGTGCTAGCAAATACCAGGTCTTATTCATTCTTTCTAACAATGTTTTTGTGCCCATTAACCATCGCTCTTTCCCCGCACACTCCCTGACTACCCTTCCCAGTCTGTTAACCATCCTTCTACTCTTATCTCCATGAGTTCAACTATTTTCATTTTTACCTCCCACAAATCAGTGAGGATGTGTAAAGTTTGTCCTCCTCTGTCTAGCTTAGTTCACTTAACATAATGACCTCCAGTTCCATCCATTCTGTTGCAAAAAACGGAATCTCATTCTTCTTTACGGCTGATTAGTACTCCATTGTGTATATGAACCACATTTCCTTTATTCATTCATCTGTTGATGAACACTTACATTGTTTCCAAATTCTGGCTATTGTGAACAGTGCTACAACAAACATGAGAGTGCAGGTATTCTTTGATATGTCGATTTCTTTTATTTTGGGTATATACCCAGCAGCGGGATTGCTGGATAGTACGGTAGCTCTACTTTTAGTTTTTTGAGGAACCTTCAAACTATTCTTCAGAGTAGCTGTACTAATTTATATTCCCGCTAACAATGTACGAGGCTTTCCTTTTCTCTCTGTCCTTGTCAGCATTTGTTATTGCCAGACGTTAGATAAAAGACATTCTACCTGGGGTGAAATAAAATCTCATTGCAGTTTTGATTTGCATTTCACTGATGAGCAGTGATGTTGAGCACCTTTTCATATATCTGTTGGCCATTTATATGTCTTCTTTTGAGAAATGTCTACTCAGATTTTTTGCCTAATTTTTTAAAAAAGGATTATTAGTTTTTTTTTTTTTTTCCTACAGAGTTGTTTGAGCTCCTCATACATTCTGGTGATTAATCTCTTGTCAGATGGATAGTTTGCAAATATTTTTTCCTGTTCTGTGGCTTTTATCTTTGCTAATTATTTTTTGCTGTGCAGAAGCTTTGGAACTTGATATGATCCCATTTGTCAATTTTTGTTTTGGGTTGCCTGTGCTTGTGAAGTGTTTATTAATTAAGAAATCTTTCCCAGTCCAATGTCCTGGGGAGATTCCCTAATGTTTTCATGTAGTACTTACATCATTTGAGATCTTAGATTTCAGTCTTTAATCCATTTTGATTTGATTTTTGTATCTGTTTGGAGACAGAAGTCTAGTTTTGTTCTTTTGCATATAGATGTCCAGTTTGCCCAGTATCATTTATTGGAGAGATTGTCCTTTCCACAATGTATGTTCATGGCTACTTTGTCAAAAATGAGTTCACTGTAGATGTATGGATTTATCTTTGGATTCTCTATTCAGGTTCATTGATCTATGTGTCTGTTTTATGCCAGTACCATGCCTTTTTGGTTACTTTAGCTGTGTAGTGTAATTTAAAGTCAGGTAAGTGATTTCTACAGTTTTTTTTTTTTTTTTTTTTTTTTTGGCTTAGTATAGCTTTGGCTACTCTGGGTGTTTTGATTTTAGATTGTTTTTCTATGTCTGTGAATAATGTCATTGGTATTTTGATAGAGATTGCATTAAATCTGTAGATTGCTTTGTGTAGTATGGACATTTTAGCAATATTGATTTTCCAATTCATGAACATAGATTGGTCCAATTTTGTTTTCTGTTATAATAAGGCAGCACTGAGTTCAATGCCTCACAAATGCTGTGATCTCCTTCTCCCCAGAACACAAAAATGTTCTCTGCACCATGTCACTGCTGCTGCGGGAGGGAGGAGGTGTGTGATGTCAGCAATTCAAGATGGTTTTTCCTACCTCTTCAATGCCTCTTTTAGTAATATGAAGTTAAAACCAGGTACTCACCTGATTTTTGGTTCTTATAAAGGTGCTATTTTGTGTAGTTAGTTGTTAAATTGGTGTCCTTGAAGCGGGGACAATTGGTGGAGCCTTCTATTCTGCCATCTTGTTTTGCCCCAAGTCCTCATATATTGTCTTTTATGAAGCATCCATTCAAATATTTTGTGCAGAACTCAAACCATGTAACCCTGAGTCTGTGGCTTGTCTTTATAAGGTTTGGCTTGATTTGCCTTTTAAGTGGAGTCTTTTGTATTCTTCCAAGGTGGAGGTAAATTTCTATCAGGAGTGGCATGGAACCAAGATAAATCTGTATCTCTGTCAGTCAAGTAGAAATTTTGCACAGCAAAAGAAACTACCATCAGAGTAGAGTGAACAGGCAACCTACCAGAATGGGAGAAAATTTTGCAACCTACTCATCTGACAAAGGGCTAATATCCAGAATCTACAAAGAACTCAAACAAATATACAAGAAAAAAACGAAACAACCCCATCAAAAATGGGCCAAAGGATATGAACAGACATTTCTCAAAAGAAGACATTTACAGCCAACAGACACATGAAAAAATGCTCATCATGGACTCGCCATCAAGAACATGCAAATCAAAACAACAATGAGATACCATCTCACACAAGTTAGAATGCATCATTAAGAAGTCAGGAAACAACAGTTGTTGGAGAGGATGTGGAGAAATAGGACACTTTTACAACTGTTGGTGGAATTTGTAAACTAGATTCAACCATTATGGAAAAACAGTATGGCAATTCCTCAAGGATCTGAACTAGATGTACCATATGAACCCAGCCATCCCACTATGGTATATACCAAATGGATTATAAATTTATTCTACTACAAATGACACATGCACGATGTATGTTTAGATTGGGGGCGGCAGGGCTATTCACAAAGGCAAAAGACTTGGGTTGGAATCAATCCCCAAAGTCATCCCTGTGAGCAGACTGGATTAAGAAAATCGTGGCACATATACACCATGGAATACTATGCAGCCATTAAAAAAGGATGAGTTTGCGGTCCTTTGTAGGAACATTGGAGCAGCTGGAAACGGCATGCATTCCTTAGGCAAACTATCACAAGAAGGAAAACCAAACACTGGCATGTTTTCACTCATAGGTGGGAACTGAACAATGAGATCACTTGGACTCGGGAAGGGGAATCATCACAGCACTGGGCCTATCATGGGAGGGGGGGAGGAGGGAGGGACTTGCATTGGGAGTTATACATGATATAATCATGATGAATTGGATGGGTGCTGACGAGTTGATGGGGGTGGCAGCCACCAACATGGCATATTAGTAAAAGCATCATGTAAACAAAACCTGGCACGTTATGGACACATGTACCCTAGAACTTAAAGTATAATAAATAAATAAAAATAAAATAAAAATAAGAATAAAATAAAATAAAATAAAAAGAAATTTATCAAATTTACTGATGCTAATAAATTGTAAAAGAACTTTATATTATAATGGGTCATCTGGGGAAAAAGATAGACACTCCTTTTGTAATCTGTTTGACTAATATAACCAGTGCAAAAAATATACTTGTTGATATTCCTTCACCATTATATTCTGTTCTTAAATTCTTGTGCATTTTCTATATGAGATCATGTGAACCAGAAGCAACATAATTAACTGTAGGAAATATCAACATAAAATAGAACTAAGATTGCAAGGACAAAGGAATACATGGTTCAAATCCTGTTTCTTCCTCTATCTCTCCTGTAGCTCTTTCTCCTTTATTTCCCTTTCCCTCCATCCCTCTTCCTCCTTCTCTCCCTCCACCGTTGTCCGTGTGTGGTTGAGGAAACTTTAATGGAGCAATTGCAGTTTATTTACTGACCTCCTCACTTTTCTCATTTGTGAATAGCATGAATTATTTTTTGGATAGTTTTACATCCAAAGAGTATTTTTCAGTGGTAAGGCCATTCCCTATGTGTGATAAAACTGAAAAATGGCCCTGTACAAAGCACCATATTGGCCATCCTATGTCCGAGAAGGCACGGAAGCAAGTTCACGTACTTTCCTGGGAATGTTAAAATGGCAGCTAGGAGTGCTTTCTAAACTATTTGTGCTTACCCAGGTGTATATATACCACACACAGCTGAAAAGGGATGCATGTATTGTTTTCAGTTTGAAAATTATAACTTTTTTTTTTTTTTGCTAAGGGGAAATATATTCTTCAAGAAGAAACTATCAGATACTTCTCATCCAGGCTGTTCTTTGGGTCATGAGGGCTCAGTTGTGATAAAAGGTGAAATTAGAACTAGTAAGTGGAGAACTAGCTTCCATTATGCCACTTCCTGGCCAAATCAGGGACTGACCATGGGACTGCCCCATGTGTGAACCTATGTTGCCTTCATTGAGATTGGGAGCTTTGAGAACCACTGGCGTATTTGGAAACTTTATGCAGCAATTAACCGGTGTAAAAATTACACAGACGAAATCTATCTCAAGAGAAATATATTCTTAACTATCCTACTCTCTTTCTCCTCTATAATAAATGTTCTAGAGGTTTGCCCCATGTTTGTTTCACTTTACATGCGAAACAAAAATTTTCGTGGGTAAACGAGTTAAAGTATTTGGCTTTTAGCTCCAAAAAATGAGATATTAGTTTAAGAATAGACCTCCACTTATAGGCTGATTTGTAACATTTACATTGGAGGATATGGAAAGGATATAATGAAAACACAGAAACTTCCATGGCATTTTAAATTTTTTGCTTTTTTATCAAGAAAAAATTGAGCTCTTGTTGAAATAAACTGTATACAACCTGATTTTAAAAAATTGTTTTGGATGTTGCTTACATGCAAATGATTGTATTATAAATAAGAAAAATTTGAATTTCAATTATCTTGTGAAAATAGAACTACAAAATATTTTAGGTTGAGTATAACTAAAGGAAGTGTTTAGAAGATTTTTTTTATGGACAAACTTATTTTGAATTTTCTTCTAAGAAGAAGTGGTGATTGGGCCACGAAGTTTCCTCCGTTAAGAATGGGATTAAGTCTCTTACAAAAGAGGCCTCAGACATATGGGAGTTAAGCAAGACATATTTTCCTTTAGAGAAAATGATCTGAGGCATGCTAGAGGGTATGTATTACCAGCTGTCCTAAACGATTTTCCTATTAAATCTCTATGGGTTAAAATAAATCAACACTCTGTCAGGTGTTATAATGTTTACGTGTGAGCTCATTTCCCTGTAAACTGCATCCCTTAGACTGTCAGGGGGTTTCTGGCTTTTCAGTTAGGAAGAGGAACCCATTTTCTCCATCTTACTCAGGATGTCCTCATGCATCTGAAGTTATGGATTCCTTCACCTTTGGCTCTTGGTTCCAGGCTCTGATCAATGTGTTTTGTTCTCAACTGGAAATCAAAATGTGGAAAGAACAATGGATGGCTCTTCTCTCTCTCATACCAAGAATTGGAGTTAGAGAACACAGATTGCATCTTGAGAAATAATCACTTCAGGTGTTAGCCATTCCTAGATTTCTACCAGATATTTACCATCTAGAAAATTAATGCTATTTGTTGTTTTATCTAGATTTTGATTTTTTAAATGCACCTTAAAAATGTAAAATATTACTATTTATGGGCAAGAAATATCTGGGGTTTATTTGAGAATTCTCTAATGTGCCAGTCAAATGCTTGTTTGACCCAAGTCCATTTTCCTACAGTCTCAGTATATTTGTGCTACTATTACAAAATACTACAGAATAGGTAATTTATAGAATACAGAAATTTATTTCTCACCGTTCTGGAGGCCAAGAAGTCCAAGATCTTGGCACCAACTGGTTGGTTGTCTGGTAAGCATCTGCTCTCTGCTTCTAGGATGGCACCTTGTTGCTGTGTCCTCTGATGGTAAACTGTGGGGCAGAAAGTCAAAAGGGCTGAAGAGTGTCTGAGGCCTCTTTTGTAAGAGACTTAATCCCATTCTTAACGGAGGAACCTTCGTGGCCCAATCACCTCTTAAAGGCCTCGCCTCTTAATACTATCATATTGGCAACACCTGAATTTTAGATGGGCCACATGCAAACCATAGCACCTACCTTTTCCTGCTGTGCTCTCTCAATTAGGGAACCCCATTTCTCTGGCTGTCTTGCACTCTAGCTTCCAGATAGGTTTGCTTAATGGGAGTTACTGGTGGTAGACTGGAAGACAAGAATGACAGGAGAAGCCAGGATATTCTACCCCTAAGCAGATGCCTCTTGTAGCATCTCTGGTTGTGAATTGTCTTCCCGGTAGCTCCAAGCCTGAGTTCCTCCCACCTTGGTCCCACCAGTGCATATTCCAGTGTTCTGGCTCCTGCCAGAGAGCCTGACATCTGACCTCTAATAACAAAATCTTCCATTGTCCCTCTAACATGAGGGTAGGTGGCAGCTTCCAGCTGTTGTCAATCTCTGTGTTGATTTGCTGTCTCTTTTTAACCTCTTAGACCTTCCATCACCTGGAAAACCAATTTGCTTTTAATTATATCCTTGTGTTTGAAAAACCTGAAGTGGTTCTTTCATTTCCCAGCTGAGCCTTCCTGATATCTTAGCAAACAAACAAACCAATAGAAAAGAGGGAGGAGCATCCTGATTCTGCTATGGTGGTGTAAGCCCACTCCAGCTGTCTCACCTGCCATTGACAACTAGAAACTCAAAACAAAATAAACAGCAACATGAGGACTCCAAAAACTAAATGAAAGCACAGGATTTTGGAGGCGAATCACAACTTGGAGAAGTCAAATGCTTGGAAGTGGGGTTTACTATTTATTTTTTTCCTCTCACAGTCTTACCTTGAGGGCAGGCCTCAGCCATGGAGTTGCACATCGGCACATGCAGCTGAAACTGATATAAATTTAACTTTTTAAAAATTTTTGGCCAGAGAAACCAGAGAAGGGAGCTTCAGTGGGTCAGAGAATTTGGGGAGAAATTCTACAGTGAAGAAAGACAGGAAAGGGTTCTCCTAATTCTGTGTATTAACCTGAACTAATTTTAGACTAAACCCTGAGATATGCACGCATGAGGCACATTCAAAGATGTATAGCCAAGGCTTGGGGAACTTAAATGAAATTTGAACCACCAGCACAAGTCTCCTGAATAGCATATGGATGGAACAGAGCCCAACGAATGTTGTAGAGACTTAAGGAAGTCAATGGAAATTAAAACTACCCTTACAGAAGGAAACAGACTATAATGTATAAACCTAAACAGGTTGAATGCCTTCTAAAATACAGGCTGGGCACAGTGGCTCACGCCTGTAATCCCAGCACTTTGGGAGGCTGGTGGGGACTGGTTGGGAGTGCGGGGGGTGGGTGGATCACCTGAGGTCAGGAGTTCGAGACCAACCTGGCCAACATGGTGAAGACCCCGGCTCTACTAAAATACAAAATTAGCCGAGTGTGGTTGTGGGCACCTGTAATCCCAGCTACTTGGGAGGCTGAGACAGGAGAATCGCTTGAACCCAGGAGGTGGAGGTTGCAGTGAACTGAGATTGCACCACTGTACTCCAGGCTGGGTGACAGAATGAGACTCCATTTCCAAAAAACAAACAAACAAAAAATACAAACTTCAGCATTCTCTAGAAGTTTACAACAGGACCCAGCCTGTGCAGCATAATGCTCACAATGTTTTAAAAAACAACTCAAAATTACTTAAAATTCAAAGAATCAGAAAAATGTGACCAATTCCCAAGGGAAAGCAAGACAACACACACACACGCACGCACACGCACGCACACACTCCAACCATGAAATGACCCAATGTGTCAATGATCAGATAATGATTTTAAAGCAGCTGTTATAACTAGGCTTCATGAGGTACAGGAAATCACACTTGGTATTATAGCTGTTGTGCTTTTAATGATACTTATAAGGATAATAATTTGGACTGGATTGCTTCTTTTTTATTGCGGTAAGTACACATGTAAAATTTATCATTTTCACTTTTTTAAAGTGTACGTTCTGTGGCATTCACACTGTTGTGCAACCACCACCAGTACTCACCTTCAGAAGTCTTTTCATCATCCCAAGCTGAAACACTGTACCCATTAAACAATAACTCACCATTCGATCCCCTAGCTTATAAACTTGCAGAAGCCAGGCAGAGGCACTGAACTGTCAGAGGGAAGGTGAACATAACAACCATAGTAGGCAGTAAGCCTGGAATGATGAAAATGGTGCCTGGAATCACAGAGAGCTATGATGATTGCTAATGGATCATGGGACTCTGACCAGTGAGATAGACGAGAAGCTCAACTAGGAGGTTACTCTATTTTATTATTTTAAAAAAACACAGCTGACAAGTAGAAGTTTAGTGTCTGTTCTTGCAGTGAAAAATCATGGTCTTTAATTCAGTTTTCAAATCTAAATTAGTTAACAAATCCAGAGCCCTGTGATTGGAGGTGAGCCTGGTATTCTTCTTTTTGAAGAAGGATCCTCTGATGCCATTAGAAGTATAGGAGATGACTACTCCATTGATCCTTCCTTAAACAGACCTGATGCCATTTTCCAGGATAACTTTGCAGAGAGGAATCAGAATTGTTAGTTGTGAGGTCTGAATTAACATTAATACTAGGGAACCCAAAACATTATCATGGTCTCCCTAAGACTGAGCCCTTGACTCAAGTTTATTTCATGCCATACCCATTCAGTCACAAGGCCCATTTTGTGGTTATTTCTGGAGTTTCTGCATGTGTAATTGGGACAGATAAAACTAGCAGCTGGCAGAATTTCTGACTTGTGTATGTCTGTTTATGGAGTAACATCTACTACAATAGAAGGAATTAGTTGAAGTTTTTGAAAATGTCCTCCCACATCTTGGTCAAGATGGTTAACCGGAAGCAATACTGGGAAGGGCTGTAGAGACCAGCACTGACACAAAAGACCCGCAGGATGCAGAAATGGTGGTTCCCATCAAAGCCTTACTCCATTCACCATGCTTGAAACACTGCCTAATGAGAAAGCCCAGTTGTGTCTGCCTATGGCAGCAGCTGTCTTGAGACACCAATAAACACAACCTGTAAGTCTGGAGGAGTTAACTCCTTGTGGGGCATGGAAAATGGATGAAGAGAGTGCTGGCAGAAAAATACTCCTTTCCTCCTCATGGTGGTCCATTCCAAGATGGAGTCATTCAGACAGCCTATTGCAGAGGCCTCATGAGACTGAGCAATTGGCTGCATTTATTATGAGGCTGTGGTCAGCTTTGTAAAACACCATGTTGAGTCTTCTCTCATTCTTCTCTAGCTCACTGCCCTATCTCACTTCTGCTTATCTAAGACTGCACACCCCCAAGAAAATATCAGCACAGAAGCTTTCCTCTTAGGCTCTGTTTTCAATGGGACTGGAGAAAAGATAGAAAGGATCCAACTTCTGATGCTGTTTGTTTATTGGTTTGACTTTATGAAACAATCCTGAGCCCTCCACAGTCAATATGTTTTCATAACATTTTACAAATAGACTATTTCCATCCCATTTCTGAACCAAAGGGAGATTATCATAGTTAGAAATGGAACTATAAGTACTAGATGTTCAAATCTTTTCCTCCATTGCTATAGAAAAGCAGGCCAGACCTGGTGTCTTACGCCTGTAGTGCCAGCACTTTGGGAGGCTGAGGCGGGCGGATCACCTGAGATCAGGAATTCAAGACCAGCCTGGACAACATGTCAAAACCCTGTCTCTACTAAAATTACAAAAATTAGCTGGGAGTAGAGGCAGATGCCTGTAATCCCAGCTATCCCAGATACTTGGGAGGCTGAGGCAGGAGGATTGCTCGAACCTGGGAGGGGGAGGTTTCAGTGAGCTGAGATCTCATTGCACTCCAGCAGGGGCAACACAGCAAGACTCCATCTCAAAAGAAAAAATAAAAGCAAGCAAACAAGAGCCTCTTGTCTATCTAGCTGTACTGAGTCTTTTTTAGGATTTTAGGAAATATTTCCAGAAAGGATGAATCTTGTGGAATGGTAGAGGCAGCTCGGTGAAATAGGACTAGGAACAACAGAAGTAAAAGCTCAGGTACAAGAAATAATTGAGTGTGTTGGAAGAACATCTGCATCTCAGCATAACTTGAACAAAAAGTTCAGGTGGGACATGGCAGGAAATGAACCCAGGGCCAGGTAAATGCCTGGTGATAGAAGTCCACAAGGCCAGTGTAAGGAATGCGAATTTTATTCGGCATGTTTCATGAACCACCTGCCTCAGAATCACCTAGAATACTTGTTAAAAAGACATTTAATGCACTTTCTCAGACACTAAGCCAGATATACTGAATCACAATCTCTTAAGAGAGGGCCTGGGAATCTATGTTTTGAATACCTCAAGATGTTTCTTAGCACACTAAAGTTTGGGAACACCTGGTAGTGCCTTGAAAAGTTTTTGTTAGTATTGTTGCACAGTTAGATTCTGTCCAGACCATTCTGGCGTCAATGAGAAGGATAGGTCCAAAAAGGGGGACCCAGATTAGAAACAGAGAGACCTTTCATTCATTTGTTCAACACATACTTTAAACACTTCCTATATGCTTGCTAAAAGGATGTAGGAATGAAGGAACAGATGAAATCTATCTTAATCTGCTTGCTATCTCATGAGGGAGATGAACAACAAACAAACAACATGCAAACAAGATAATTCCAGATATGACAAATATGATAAAGAAAATAAGTGGAATAGTGTGAGAGAGAGTATCTGTGTATCTGTGTGTGCTAGAGGCGGATTTGTATAGGGTGGTTGGGGAAAGCCTCTTGAGGAGCTGACATTTACTCAGATTTGAAGAAGGAGAAACCAGCCATGTGAGAAACCTGGGGAAAGGATTAGTTCTCCATGCAGAGTGAACAGCTGGTGTAAAGGCTCAGAAATAAGATCAATAGCGCCAAGAAACAGAAAGGATGGCATAGTGCTTAGAGGGTAAGGAGGGTAGAAGATAGTAGAGAAAGGTATGGTTGTTAAAGTAGAAGAGTAAGGTCATGCAGGGGGATATTAGGCCATAATAGAACATTTGCATATTATTGTAAGTGTTTTTTATTAGTACAGGAAAGAAGTGCAGTGCAGAGATAGTTCACATATGAAGAGGAGGATATACTTAAGAAATATTTAGAGAATGGGGTAAAATGAAAAAGCCCTAGGTATTTGTTGAATGTGGAACATGAAGGTAGAGAAGGATTCTAGGATGATTCTCAAGTTTGTCATCTGGCTTCCTATGGGTAGATCATGGTAACATTATTTGAAAAAGAAAGAATAAGAGTAAGGGGGCATTTGAGGGGATGGAATATTGGGCACTATTTGAATATACAGTATCTGAGGGGTTTGTGGAATATACTAGTGATGTGTGTCTATATTACAACATTTGATTATACACGATAGAAAACTGAAAATAGCAGTCTTTTTTTTTTTTTTTTTTTTTGAGTCATGTTCTCACAGGCTGAAGTGCAGTGGCATGATCATGGCTCACTGTAGCCTCGAACTCCTAGACTGACGTGATCCTCCTACCTTGGCTCCCAAACTGCTGGGATTACAGGCATAAGCCCTCATGCCTGGCCAAAAGTAACAGTAATTTCAATAAGATGAACATTTATGTCTTTCTCATATCAATAAGTTTCAGAGACAAGAGTACAAGATTTGTGCCCAGGTCTTAGTTCGTAAAAGTGACTGGGTGACTACATGGAGAAGTCAATGTCAGTGAAAGTGACATTGAAAGGAAAGTGCTACATTTCCTCTAGAAATGAGAGACGCAGCCATGTAAAACTACATAGGAAGCACCAGAATTGGTCAGGAGAGAGGCCAAAGCAGGAGTGAGGGGAAGGCATAGTCCACAACCTTTAGAGGGGTTTCTGTGGGAAGTTGAGGGTAAATAGTTTAGGGTTGGTGAGTTTGAATAATTCCAGTGGGTCTTCAGGCATAGGATCTGTCCCTATTTGTCTGGAACCTGACCCTGGGTTGATTTACTACAGGGGGAATTTTGGCTTGCTGTGTGAATTAGATAAAGGAGGTGGTTGGAGATATAAACTCAGGATTAGTTGGTTTGCATGTGAAAGGCGTGCTAGCAGGTGAATTGTTTAGTATTTCTAGGAATTTGTTAGACCTGAGAGGAGCAGTCTTTCCCGGGCCAGCAAGGCCCCCAAGATGGCAAAACATAACAAAAAAACATAATCAATTCAAGGCTGGTAGAGCTGCTACATTTATTATCAATGATGCTTTTCATGTTGTTAATTCTCCATTCTCAACACATGGATCAACCTCAGGAGCCAAGATGGCTCCTCAACCTTCAGATACCACATCTACATCCTATCTAGTGGGAAGAGATGAGGACAAACATGATGTCCCCTTCCTCCAAGGATATCCCTGGCAGTATCATAAACCAGTTTCTTTATATCCTGTTGGCAGACATCTGAGGAAGAGTTTGTGAAAGAAAGCAAGAGGGACTGGTGTGGAATAAGTGGGTGCACCAGAGCAGGCTGAGAAAAGCCAAGGGAGTGGAGGCTTTAGGAAAGGAGGGAGGGATCAAAATTATACTGTGGCCAAGAGAGGCAGCAGATCAGAACTGCCGAGTGTCCTTTGGGATAGTTCAGATGAAGAGTCACTACTGTCACAGCAAATTTAAGGGAGAAGTAAAGAAGAAATAAAAGAGAAGGGAGGAAGTAGACAAGGCAGTAAGCATGAACTGCTCTTTGCTGAGGCTTGGCTGCTGAGGAAAAGTAGGAAATTAGAGGTCACATAGAATTAACAGATTTTTATTGTAGATATTAGATTCACAATCTTTAATGTAATATATCCACAAAGGGTAAAATATTTAGAAAAAATAGAGACTGGCTAATAAATTAAAGCAGAAATACTGAAATAATTGTTGAATGTTGTTCTTATTGAGGTCTTTTGAAATATATAGTAACTTGTGGGGCACTAGAACAAGTTAAAAAAGTGAATGAATCACTAAGTCCTCATTCTGAAAGTGGTTAAGATGAAAATGATTGACGACTCACATTTCTTTCCGTGCGAGAAGCTGACTGCAGGGTTGGTGTATACAGAAATGGAAGGCAAATTTAGCCTATGTGCATTTGTCTTTAATTTGACCATATAGACAACTACTTATTTTTTCTAATGACACAGTTTCATAAATATCAATTTAGTTGGATTTTGTTTTCTTCTTGCTTGAATATTCTCCCAGAGGAAATGTTTAACCTGAGAGTTTATTTAGACAAGTAGTGAAAAATCAGTATGATACATTATGGAAGATAGTATGAGTGCCATGTCTAAATGAAAAGTTTTTAAGGAAGGCTTCCTTGGGAGTGGTTTATAATATAACCTGTCAGATGGTCTCAGTGCCAAATGGGCAGAATTTAGAGACCATTAAAAGACTTAAATATTAATGTGACTTGTACTTTCATGAGCAACCAAATTATTGGTATTCAACTAGCAGTTCTTACTCTTTAACAGGAAAAAAAATACCCTCTCATTTTCTTCCTAATACTCAACAGTACCCTTAATTATGTCACTGATCTTGCTACAACTGCTGCACTTGACATCTAATAAATCTGATTCTAAATTGGTTTGTAGTCGAATTTTGAAAAGGATCAATAGATTCATTTATGTGGACTCTTGCCCTGCTGCTGAAAACGTGCCTGTACATGCAAAGAAGGAGATTACCAGATTGGATTCACAACCTCTTGGCTGTCTCAGTACCCCTGGAATACTGTATAACTAATGAAGAATTAAATCGGTAGTACGACTGGTCACACCTGACACTCCTGTCTGTGCCTAATCCATAGCAGCAGTGAGATAAGATGTTGATTTCTCCCTCCATGAGCAAACACTCTTGCTTGGATTTTGTAGCAAATAAACCCTTAACCACTATTATGATCAATAACAGTAATAAAAATGATCATGATAGGATTGAATGCCATGTTATTTACAAGATTGTATTTTCAAATAAGAAAAAACATATCAGTAAATTATCTTTTAAATTTAGCTTGCAGAACTTAAGAAAAACTGATTAAGATTTCATGTAGATGAAACTCATTGAGGATTTATTTTTTTATTTGTGAGTACATTACTAAATTTGTTTAAGAAGTTATTGAAGTAATATACTATACCATTATGTGTTATTTGATGGTGAATAATAAAAATGCACTTAGAACTCTCTCTCCTTTTTTTTTTTCTGAGATAGAGTCTCAGTCTGTCACTCAGGCTGGAGTACAGTGGCGTAATCTCAGCTCACTGCCACCTCCACCTCCTGGGTTCAAGAGATTCTGCTGCCTCAGCCTCCTGAGTAGCTGGGACTATAGGCGCCTGCCACCATGCCTAGCTAATTTTTGTACTTTTAGTAGAGATGGGGTTTCACCATGTTGGCCAGGCTGGTCTCAAACTCCTGACATCAAGTGGTCTTCCCACCTTGGCCTCCAAAGTGCTGGGTTTATAGGCATGAGCCAATGTGCCTGGCCAGACAGACTCTATTTTCTTAAGTAACTTATAATTCAGTATAGAGCATAAAATATAGTACAAGACAGAATAAAAATGCTATTCTAATAAAAATCTCAACACCCCATAATGGTTGCAGCAAGAAGGTAGCAATTAATTCCAAATTGGGATTTTGGAGATGGCTTATGAGGAGGTAGGAGATGTTTAGGCTGTCTTTGGGGGAGAGCCAATTGTCTAATAAGCAAGAAGAAAGTAGGATGTTGTCTTAGGATAAAAGTATAATCACGACAAGGGAAACAATATAAAAGGACTTCTTATGCTCTCAAAATACTCCTGCATAACTGTAGCAGAATGTAGAAGATGAGATAATGAAGGTTGTAGTCATATCATGGGGTTTTAAATTCCTAGGTTGAAGCTTGGATTTAAATTTCAGGTCAACATCATGTGATGGCCAGTATTTTATGCAGGAAAATAAGAATCAATGTGATTAATTAATGACATAAATTAATGTCAAGTTGCTTTGAACATTCTGAAAGTTACTAAATACATTTTACACCCTTTGTGAACCCAGTGTATTTACACAGGGGTGTAAAATATCACTGTATTTTCTAGTCCAAATCTCTGAAATCAGGAGAGCCTCTTAGCCTTCCTGGCTCTCTTAGTGATTAGCCTTATGACTTCAGTAAGTCATTTCACTTCTGAGTCCAGCTTCCACATCTATAGAGTGGAGACAGGAGACTTTAAGGATCAAATGAAATTTAAAAAGCAGCACTTGTTTATATCAAAAAGCACTGCATGGGTGTAAATTCACCTCAGAAACTTAAGTGTACAAGAAATATAATTTGTTTTGTTTGTTCTTTATTTTTATTAGGATAGATCTTATATATGCCAAAAGTTATATATTATGTTTATGTGCAGTTTAAAGAATAATAATAAAATTACCACCTATGTCATCACAACCAGGCTTAAGAAGTAGTAACTTGAGGTCTCCAACTGGGTTCTCCTTGTTCACTTCTAGATGAAAAGCATTTCTTCTAAAAACATTTTATTGCAAATGTTTCTATAAATGTTTTGTATTTTAATGTTTCTACTCTTCATATAAATTAAATCATGTTGTAAATATTCTTTTGACTCGTTTTTTGAGTGCAATATCAAATTTCCAAAATTCATGTATATTTTTATTTTCAATCAGTCAAAAATATTTATTAGGTTTCTTACATGCCAAGCCTATTTGTAGATGGTGCAGATCTACAGTGAATGAAACAGACAAAACTACCTGTTCTCATCCAACTTATATTCTGGTGGGAGGGGGTATATAGTAAATAAACATAATACATGATAGATGATTAATAGGTAGAGAGATAGGTAATTCAGCAAAACAAGAGTTGAAGTGTACATATATAGCAGGATAGGAGACAATGAAATTAGAGGAGAGTGCTATAATTTTAAACAGAGTTGTCAGAGTAGGAAACTATGGGAAGAAGCTTGTGCTCAGAGTTCTTCATAGAAACAGAAAAAAATGGGATGTATATATGTACATATGTATGTGTCTGTGTGTGTATATGTATATGTATGTGTGTATATGTCTCGTGTGTGTGTGTATATATATATTTATATATATATATGAAAGAGAAGGATGTACTTTAAGGAATTGACTAGAGATTACAAAGGCTGGCAAGTCTTTTATCTGCAGCGTGGGCCAGTGGGCTGGAGACCCAGGAAGAGTTGATGCTTCAGAATTCCCTCTTACTACTAGGGAGAAGTCAGTCTTTTATTCTGTTCAGGCCTTCAACTGATTGAATGAGGCACACTCAGATTAAATAAAACAATCTGCTTTACTCAAAGTCCACCAACTTAAATTTTTTTAATTTAAGTCTTATCCAAAAATACCTTCTTAGAAACATCCAGACTAATATTTGATCATATATATGGGCGTCATGGCCCAGCCAAATTGACACAGAAGATTAACCATTACAGAGCCTTGTAAGCACAGAATCAATAAGTTGGAGGATTTAGTCATGTGGTGACTTGGGGGAGAACACCTGGGAAAGAAAGAGCTAATGCAAAAATCCCAAGGTTCTCTCAAGAATGGTGTATTTGAGGAACATCAAGGAGGGCAGTGTAATGAAAGAGAAATAAGTGAAGGGTGAGGATGGTAGAAGATGACATCAGAGAGGTAATGGGGCCAGATATGTAAATTTTATAGATGATTCTAAGGTTGTGGCTTTTATTTTCAAAGGGCAATGGAGAGCCACTCTAGGGTGTTGCACAATGAGTAATTTGACTCAATATTTAAAAATAAATTTTGCAGCTGTGGTGCCACAGAAAGACAAATGTAGAAGAAAACAAACAAACAAAAAACCTCCAAACAACCCCCAAACCTATTGTGTAAAGTACTGCAGTAAAATTTCCTCAAAATAGGGTGACAACCCTAGGTTGTCAATCTAGGGTGGTAACTGGAGATTTTGAGAAGAAATAGATGTGTGTATATATTTTAATGACGGATTGAACATTGAGTGAGAGGAAAGAAAAGTCAAAGATGAATTCAATGATTTGGCCTAAACAACCTGCGAGGATGAAGTTGTCAGCTGAGTTGGGAAAGACTGAGAAAGATATAGAGTTTTGTAGATTATCAGAAATTCAATTTTGGAGATTTAAATTTAATATGTCTCTTAGATACCTGAGTGGAAATATCAAATAAGAAGTTGGAAGTTATATAAGAGTCTGGAGTTTAGGATGAGGTCTTAGCCAAAGATATGTTAGAATAGGTCAATGGCGTTTAAACATATGAGACTGGGTGACATTACTAATGAAGAGAAGAAATAACAGACTAATAGTGAGCAATAGTGAGCTCTGGAATATCAGCATTAAGAGTTCAGAAGGAAGAAGAGAAGCTACAAATGAACCTAAGGACAAACCAATGAGGTAGAAAAAACAAACAAACAAACCAAGAGTGGTGTCCTTGAGGCCAAAGAAAGAGTAGCAAGTGAGAGAAAATGTCAACTGTGTCAGATGCAGCTGATCGGTCCAGTAAGATAAAAACAGAAATGAAAAGTTTTAGAGGAAGCCAGTATAGGAAATCCTCTGGGAGACTTTGAGACAAAAGGAAGTTGAGAAACGGAATGGTAGATGATGGAGGAATTAGAGTCAAGAGAGAGCTTTGAAGGGATGAGGGTTTGTTGTTGTTGTTGTTTTCAAGTTGTTTGAGCTCTTTGTAGTTTCTGGATATTAGTCATTTGTTGGATGCATAGTTTGAAAATGTTTTCTCGGCGAGGGGGCACCCAAGATGGCCGAATAGGAACAGCTTCAGCCTCCAGCTCCCAGCATGAGCAACACAGGAGATGGGTGATTTCTGCATTTTCAACTGAGGTGCAGACTTGACACCTCACACCTCACACGGCTGGGTACACCTCTGAGACGAAGCTTCCAGACCAAGAATCAGACAACAACACTCGCTCTTCAGCAATATTCTATCTTCTGCAGCCTCTGCTGCTGATAACCAGACAAACAGGGTCTGGAGTGGACCTCAAGCAAACTCCAAAAGACTTGCAGCTGAGGGTCCTGACTGTTAGAAGAAAAACTAACAAACAGAAAGGACACCCACACCCAAACCCCATCAGTACATCACAATCATCAAAGACCAAAGGCAGATAAAACCACAAAGATGGGGAAAAAACTGCAGAAAAGCTGGAAATTCAAAAAATCAGAGCGGATCTCCCCCTCCAAAGGAACACAGCTCATCACCAGCAATGGAACAAAGCTGGATGGAGAATGACTTTGACGAGTTGAGAGAAGAAGACTTCAGTCAATCAAACTTCTCAGAGCTAAAGGAGGAACTACGTACCCAGTGCAAAGAAACTAAAAACCTAGAAAAAAGAATGTATGAATGGATAACTAGAATAATGAATGCAGAGAAGACCATAAAAGGACTGATAGAGATGAGAACGATGACACAAGAACTACATGACAAATGCACAAGCTTCAGTAACCAACTCGATCAACTGGAAGAAAGAGTATCAGTGATTGAAGATCAAATGAATGAAACCAAGGGAGAAGAGAAGTGTAGAGAAAAAAGAGTAAAAAGAAATGAACAAAGCCTCCAAGAAATATGGGACTATGTGAAAAGACCAAATCTACGTCTGATTGGTGTGCCTGAAAGTGATGGGGAAAATGGAACCAAGTTGGAAAACACTCTGCAGG
>NW_016805697.1:2644864-2724398 GCF_001698545.2 Rhinopithecus bieti
ATAAGTCATGTTGCTATAAAGACACATGCACACATATGTTTATTGCAGCACTATTCACAATAGCAAAGACTTGGATTCAACCCAAATGTCCATCAGTAACAGACTGGATTAAGAAAATGTGGCACACATACACCATGGAATACTATGCAGCCATAAAAAAGGATGAGTTCGTGTCCTTTGTAGGGACATGGATGCCGCTGGAAACCATCATTCTCAGCAAACTATCGCAGGAACAGAAAACCAAGCACTACATGTTCTCACTCATAGATGGGAATTGAACAATGAGATCACTTGGACACAGGAAGGGGAACATCACACACCAGGGCCTATTGTGAGGAGGGGGGAAGGAGGGAGGGATAACATTAGGAGATATACCTAATGTAAATGACGAATTAATGGGTGCAGCACACCAACCTGGCACATGTATACATATGTAACAAACTGGCACATTGTGCACATGTACCCTAGAATATAAAGTATAATAATAATAATAATAATAAAGAAAATGTTTTCTCCCATTCTGCAGGTTGTTTGTTCACTGTTGATTATTTCTTTTGCAATGCAGAAGCTTTTAAATTTACTTAAATCTCATTTGTCTATTTTTGTTTTCGTTGCTTGTGCTTTTGAGGTCTTAGTCATGAATGTGTTGCCCAGGCCAATGTGCAGAAGAGTTTTCCCTAGGTTTTCTTCTAGTATTTATAGGCGAGAATGGGAAGGAGATGAGAGATGAGAAATTCCTTAATGGATAAATGTACATTACTTGGGTGATGGATACACTAAACCCCAGACTTCACCTCTACACCATATACCCATGTAACAAAATTGCATTTGTATCCCCAAAATTTATACAAAGATGGGAGAGTTAACAGCATATTTATATGCTGATGAAAATGTTTTAGCAGAGAGTGTAAAAAATGAGCATACAAGGGAAGTAGAATTGCTTAAGTGATGCCCATGAACAGATGAGAGGAAATGAAATCTTGTATCCAAGTGAATAATTAGTTTTAGGAAGGTATATGAGCAGGAAAAATAATAGTGGACAGAGTACAGATGCTAGTACGTGGGTAGACTGAAGGAAAATCTGTGGAAATTCTCTTCTGATGGCTTCAATTTCCTTGGTAAAATAGAAAGGTCATCAACAGAGTGGGAATGAGGCAGGAGTAGTGGAGATTTGAGAACAGAGGAGAAAGTTATGTAAAAAACTGAGAGAGAGAATGGATCAGGGAAATACGTAATTGGGTAGCAGTACGAGGCCCACTTGAATTTGGGGCTTAGGGTCATGAATTGAAAATGGAAACTCTAGTATGGCTTTGTGTTTTTCCCTAGCTCTGTTGAGTTTTAAGAGTACAAAGAGATATATTTTTAAAGCATAATTCTGATCATTCAACTTCCTTTCAAAATCCTTCAATGATTTATTCACATACCTAGAATAAAACCCAAATTACATACCAGGGTCCATAACTGTGATATCACTCTCCCCTTATTCACAATACTCTAGCCAAATCGACCTTTTTTTTTTTTTATAACTACATTCCCATATCTTTACCTCAGCAATTGGCCCTTTGGTGAACTATCAGTTCCCAGAGACAAAGTCTTCATTGATCTCTTCACACTAATCAGTTTCTCTCTCTTTGTATTGTTTTATTTTCTTCATAGTACTTTCACTATTTGAAATGAACTTACTTATTCATGTGATTTTTAGAAAATTCTGGCCAGGTGCGGTGGTTCATGCCTGTAATCCCAGCACTTTGGGAGGCCGAGGTGGGCAGATCACCTGGAGTCGGGGGTTCGAGACCAGCCTGACCAACATGGAGAAACCCCCATCTCCACTGAAAATTGAAAAATTAGCCACGCACGGTGTCGCATGCCTGTAATCCCAGCTACTCGGGAGGCTGAGGCAGGAGAATCACTTGAACCTGGGAGGCTTGCAATGAGCCAAGATCGTGCCATTGCACTCCAGCCTGGGCAACAAGAGTGAAACTCCATCTCAAAAAAAAAAAAAAAAAAAAAAAAAAAAAAAAAAAAAAATCTTCCCCAGCTCAATTATAATGAGAGTACAGGCTGAATTAACATGGTTTTCTGCCAAATTCCTAGTAACACTCACACAGAGTATGTAATGTATGCCCTCAATTAGTACTGGTTGAATGAATGATTGATTGTATCTGGACTTAACCTAGTAAAATATTAGAACAATAAAGATAAAGAAAGTTCCTTAAAGTTTCTTAATATTTTCAGGAACAAGAATTTGATTGGCTTCAGACTACTCATTTACAAAGCTAGCTGCTAGAAGACATGGAACAATACTTTTAAGATTATGTAGTAGAAAAAGATTTCAAACCAGTATTCTAGAAAGTGCTAAATAAATAAAATATTAATGGGAGGGGGAAGATAGGATGGTTGACTAGACACAGTCAGGTGGAACAGCTGCCACCAAGGGACCAAGATGGTTTGTGTACTCCTAGCAGATCTTCAGGGGGAAGGCACTGAGAGTGGATAGAGGAAAGACGCAGAAGCTGGGCTGAAGAGGGAGGAAGCTGGGAACCCTACAAGGGCCTACTGCATACCTGAAATCTTTCCTGGCCCTCAATGACTCTGGGGGAACTGGTGAGTTGAACTGGCAAGGAGCAGCTCACTTTCACCATGGGCCTCTGGAACCCCAGCAAGAGGAGGCCCCACAATTACCATGGTCACTTGGGTTAGCAGGGAGCGCTGCTTAGAAAAGTGGTAGGGGCAGAAAGCCAGCTGATGTGGAGCCCGGAGAGTTTACTGCAAGAGTGTCTGTAGTGGGGCATGACCAGAAATGGCTACCCCCCAGGCTCCACTTACTCCCAAAAGAGACTTTAATCCTATTGGAACTGTTGGTTCTGAACCCTATAGGTCAGTCTTCCGCATCACATGGGGCTGGTCTGACCTGAGCACCCCTTGGTCTGCTGGACTCTCCCAGGGCCGCAGTCTGGCCATGCCTGCTTGTAGGACAACTTCAGTGCCTTGTGGCCCACATCATAGTTTCTGCACTGTCGGACTATGCCTGATGAGTGGAGAGCTCCAGCAAGGTGGCCCCCATGGTCATGTACCAGCCTGCATGCTCCCTCCCAACACTGCAGCTTTCCCTTGGCCCACAACAACTCTTCACATTGCTTTGCTGGTATGTGTCTGTGTGGGCAGGTTTTCCTTTCCTTGCCCCACCAGGGTGCAAATGTGCATGTACCCCACCCTGTCACTGCTGTGGTGGGAGTGCAGTCCACCCACCTCCTCTACTGACTGCCGTTGCAGACAGAGCCTTGGTGGGCACAGAGCCAGCCAGCCTCAACTCCATCAGCACCATGTCCTTGCACTAACACTACCACAAGAGTAAAACTAGACATAGAGTATGGCGGATCTTCCCCTGCCCTGAGTGATCACTGCTGCTTGCAGTACATAGGAAAGGCATACAGACCTGTACCTGCCAGTGCCCCACTGCTGCAGCCAACACCACTATCAGTGCAACCATGCACAAAGTCACCAGCAAGGGCCCCTGCTCCCCTCCAGCTGCATTGCCTCTGCCAGTGTGGTGAATGCCCACAGGGAGGCAGGCACCCCAGCACCCACTAACACTCTGTCACAGCTGACAAGTATGCATCCCACCACCAAGCACTGCCACTATCACTGCTGCTGGCATATGCCAACAAAAATGGATCTTGCTCTCACCACATTTGGAAATGCTTTGACTGACATCATCCAATGGAGTGTAGTGACTGGTGGTATGGGAGCTGCTTGGCCCCCTCAATGCAGTGGATTCCTAACCTCGAGGAGCCAGAGAACAAAGTCAGAGCCCAATACAAGTTCCCTAAAGTTAGAGCATGTCATCCAGGACTTGGGAGCTGAGTGTTGGTCCCCTAAAATTTTCCAGAAACCAAGCCAGTTGGCTGAATCCACCTTATACCACAGTCACACCCTTGGGTCACCAAATAGGATAAAAGAAAAAAAGATCCAAAAGTCAGCAGCCTCAAAAACTGAAGGAACATAAGCACACAAAGATGAGAAAGAACCAGCACAAGAACCCAGAAAACTCAAAAAGCCAAAGTGCCTTCTTTCCTCCAAAAGATGTTTTATCTCCCCAGCAGGGGTTCTGAACCAGGCTTAGGTGACTGAAATGACAGAAATAGAATTCAGAACATGGGTACGAACAAAGATGACTGAGCTATAGGAGTATATTAATACCCAATCTAAGGGTTCTAAGATTCATGATAAAACAGTGCAGGAGCTGACAGACAAAATAGCCATATAGAAAAGAACACAAGTGACTTGATAGAGCTGGAAAACACACTACAAGATTTTTGTAATGCAATCATAAGTATTAATAGCAGAATAGAACAAGCAGACAAAAAGATCTCAGCTTGAAGACTGGCTTTCTAATATAAGTCAGTGAGACAAGAATAGAGAAAAAAGAACGAAAAGGAATAAACAAAACCTTCAAGAAATATGGGATTATGTAAAGAGGCCACACCTATGACTCGCTGTGTCCCTAAAAGAGATAAGGAGAAGGGAAGCAACCTGGAAAACATATTTCAGGATATCATCCATGAGAATTTCCCCAACCTATCTAGAGAGGCCAACATTCAAATTTACGAAATGCAGAGAA
This sequence comes from Rhinopithecus bieti, assembly GCF_001698545.2. Classification (NCBI taxonomy): domain Eukaryota; kingdom Metazoa; phylum Chordata; class Mammalia; order Primates; family Cercopithecidae; genus Rhinopithecus; species Rhinopithecus bieti. The sequence goes on from NW_016805697.1 coordinate 2,649,486, forward strand.
CCCCAATAGGATACTTCACAAGGAGATCATCCCCAAGACACACAATTGTCAGGTTCTCCAAAGTAGAAATGAAAGAAAAAATGTTAAAGGCAGCTAGAAAAAAAGAAAAAGTCACCTACAAAGGGAAGCCCATCAGACTAGCAGTAGATTTCTCAGTGGAAACCTTACAAGCCAGAAGTGATCGGGGGCTAATATTCAACATTCTTAAAGAAAAGAAACTCCAACCCAGAGTTTGATATCAAGCAAAACTAAGCTTCATAAGCAAAAAAGAAATAAGAACCTTTTTAGATAAGCAAATGCTGAGGGCATTTGTTACCAACAGGCCTGCCTTACAAGAGCTTTTGAAGGCAGCACTAAATACTAAATATGAAAGGAAAGTACTTTATCAGCCACTACAAAAGCACACCGAAGTACACAGACCAGTGACACTATAAAGCAACCACACAAACAAGTCTGAAAAATAACCGGCTAACATAATGATGACAGGATCAATCTCACACATATCATTACTAACCTTGAATATAAATGGGCTAAATGCCCCAATTAAAAGGCACAGAGTGGCAAGCTGGATAAAGAACCAAGACCCATTGGTATGCTGCCTTCAAGAGTCCCATCTCACATGCAGTGACACACATAGGCTCAAAATAAAGAGATGAAGAAAAATCTACCAGGCAAATGGAAAACAGGAATAAGCAGGGATTGCAATCCCAGTTTCTGACAAAATAGACTTCAAATCAACAAAGATAAAAAAGACAAAGGGTATTACATAATGGTAAAGGGTTCAATTCAATGAGAAGACCTAACTATTCTAAATACATATTCACCCAACACAGGAGCACTCAGATTCATAAAGCAAGTTCTTAGAGACCTTGAAAGAGACTTTGACTCCCATACAATAAAGCAGCAGACTTTAACACCCCGCTGACAATATTAGACAGATTATTAAGACAGAAAATTAACAAAGATATTCAGGACCTGAACTCAGCACTGGGTCAAATGAACCTGATAGACATCTACAGAACTCTTCACTCCAAAACAACAGTATATACATTCTTCTCACAGCCACGTGGCACATACTCTAAAACTGATAACATAATGGAAAATAAAACACTCCTCAGTGAATGCAAAATAGCTGAAATCACAACAAACAATCTCTTGGACAACAGTGCAAGCAAATTAGAAATCAAGACTAAAAAATTCACAAAAATCATACAATGACATGGGAATTAAATAACCTGCTCTTGAACAACGTTTGGTAAATAATGAAATTAAGGCAGAAATCTAGAAGTTCTTTGAAACTAATAAGAACAAAGATACAACATACCAGAATCTCTGGGACACATCTAAGACAGTGTTAAAATGGAAATTTATAATACTAAATGCCCACATAAAAAAGTTAGAAAGATCTAAAGTTAACAACCTAACATCACAACTAAAAGAACTAGAGAACTAAGAGAAAACCAACCCCAAAGCTAACAGAAGATAAGAAATAACCAGAATCAGAGCTGAATTAAAGGAAATTGAGACATAAAAAAACATTGAAATTAATTTAGAGCTGGTTTTTTGAAAAAAATTATAGACCACTAGCTAGACTAATATAGAAGAAAAGAGAGATCCAAATAGACATAATCAGAAATGACAAAGGGAATATTACCACTGATCCCACAGAAATACAAATGACCACAGAGAACATTGTGAACACCTCTATGCACAAAAACTAGATAATCTAGAAGAAATGGATAAATTCCTGGATGCATACACCCTCTCAAGACTGAAACAGGAAAAAATTGAATCCCTGAACAGACCAATAATGGGCTCTGAAATTGAGGCAGTAATAAATAGCCTACTAACCAAGAAAAGCCCAGAACCAGATGGATTCAAAGCTGAAGTGTACCAGATGTACAAAGAAGTGCTGGTACCATTCCTGTTGAAACTATTTCAAAAACTTGAGGAGGAGGGACTCCTCCCTAACTCATTCTATGAGGCCAACATCATCTTGACACTAAAACCTGACAGAGACACAACAAGAAAAGGAAACTTTGGGCCAATGTCATTGATGACCATTGATGCAAAAATCCTCAACAAAATACTGTCAAACTGAATTCAGCATCACATCAAAAAGCATATCCAACACAAATAAATGGTGAATGCTTGAGATGAAGTATACTCCATTTACCCTGATGGGATTATTACACATTGTAGGCCTGTATCACAATATCTCATGTACCCCATAAATATATACACTGACTGCACACCCATAAAAATTAAAAAATAAATTAAAGAGAAAAAAAAGCATATCCACCAAGATGAAGTAGGCTTTATCCCTGGTATGCAATGTTAGTTCAACATACACAAATCAATAAAATATGATTCATCACATAAACAGAACTAAAGTGAAAAACCACATGTTTATCTCAATAGATGCAGAAAAGGCTTTCAATAAAATTCAACACTTGTTCATGTTAAACACTCTCAATAAGCTAGGTATTGAAGGAACATACTTTAAAATAATAAGAGCCCTATATGACAAACCCACGGCCAACATTAGAATAAATGGGCAAAATCTGGAAGCATTCCCTTTGAAAATCAGCACAAGACCAGGACACCCTCTCTCACCACTCCTATTTGACATAGTGTTGGGTTCTGGCCAGAGCAATCAGGCAACAAGGGAGTAAAGGGCATCCGAATAGGAAGAGAGAAAGTCAAATTATCTCTTTGTAGGTGATATAATCCTATATCTAGGAAACCCCATCTCAGACCGAAAGCTCCTTCAGCAGATAAACAACTTCAGCAAAGTCTCAGGATACAAAATCAATGTGGAAAAATCATCAACACTCTTACCAACAACAGTAAAACTGAGAGCCAAATCAGGAATGCAATCCCATTCACAATTGCCACACACACACACATACAAACAATACAGGAATAAAGCTAACCAGGGAAGTGAGAGATCTACAAGGAAAACTACAAAACACTGTTCAAAGAAATCAGAGATGACACAAATGAATGGAAAAGCATTCCATGTTCATGGATGGAAATAATCAATATTGTTAAAATGGCCATACTATTGAAAGCAATTTATAGATTCATTGCTATTCCTATTAAACTGACACTGACATTCTTCACAGAATAGAAAAATCTATTTTAAAATTCATATGAAAACAAAACAAAAATACCCCACAAATATGCAAGGCTATCCTAAGCAAAATGAACAAAGGTGGTGGCATCATGCTACCTGACTTTAATTCAAACTATACTACAGGACTACAGTAAGCAAAACAGAATGGTGCTAGTACAAGAACAGACACATAGACCAATGGAACAGAATAGAGAACCAGGAAATAAGACCGCATGTCCACAACTATCTGATCTCTGACAAACCTGACAAAAACAAGCAATAGGGAAAGGATTCCTTATTGGGAATCCATTTAGGATTAACTAAAGGGTGCTGGGATCACTGGTTAGCCATGTGCAGAAGATTGAAACTAGACCCTTTCCTTATACAATGTACAAAAAATAACTCACAATGGATTAATGACAAATATAAACCCTAAAACTATAAAAACCATAGACGACAACGTAGGCAATACCATTCTGGACACAGGCATGGGCAAAGATTTTATGATGAAGATGCCAAAAGCAATTGCAACCAAAGGAAAAGTAGACAAATGGGATCTCATTAAACTAAAGCGCTTCTGCACAGCAAAAGAAACTATCAACGGAGTAAACAGACAACCTACAGAATGGGAGAAAATTTTTGCAAACTATGCATCTGACAAAGATCTAATATCCCACATCTATAAGGAACTTAAGCAAATTTGCAAGACAAAACAACCCCATTAAAAAGTGGGCAAAAGACATGAACAGACATTTTTTTAAAAGAGGACATACATATGGCCAACAATTGTATGAAAAAAGATCAACATCATTGATGGTTAGAGAAATGTGAGTCAAAACCACAATGAGAACCATCTCACATCAGTCAGAATGGCTATTTTTAAAAAGTCAAAAAATAACAGATGCTGGTTGTGGAGAAAAAGGAACACTTATACACTGTTGGGGGGGTGTAAATTAGTTCAACCATTGTGGAAGACAGTATGACAATCCCTTAAAGAGCTAAAAGCAGAACTACCATTTGACTCAGCAATCCCATTATTGAGTATATACCCAAAGGAATATAAAGCATTCTATCATAAAGACACATGCATGCATATATCCATTGCAGCACTAGTCACAACAGCAGTGACATGGAATCAATCTACATGCCTGTCAATGATAGACTAGATATAAAAAATGTGGTACATACACACTATGAAATACTATGCAGCCATAAAAAGAACAAGATCATGTCCTTTGCAGGAACATGGGTAGATCTGGGGGCCATTATCCTTAGCAAACTAATGCAGAAACAGAAAACCAAATACCGCACATTCTCACTTATAAGTGGGCGCTAAATGATGAGAATACATGGACACATAGAGGGTAAGAACACACACTTGGGCTTTTCAGATGGTGGAGGCTGGGAGGAGGGAGAGGATCAGGAAAAATAACTGATGGGTACTAGGCTTGATACCTGGGTGACAAAATGATCTGCACAAAAAACTCCTATGACACAAGTTTATCTATAAAACAAATCTGCACATATACCCCTTAATGTAAAATAAAAGTTAAGTTTAAAAAATGTTAATCAATTTTGAGAGTAATTTCCATATATTATTAGATACTATAGGACTCTGAAAGTTTATTGCCACTCCACCTTCCTCAGGAAGGTTCTTGAATATGTATTGTGGCAAAATAATGAAGGAATACAGAAAGAAAGAAGAATAAAATGCAAAAAACAGTGGGCTTAACCCAAGAACGCAATGATAAGAAAACTAAATAAGATAGCTTAGTAATGGATTGGTGTAAACCCAAATAGAAGGTCAGAGTGATTGGAGAAAAATGTTTTAAAGAACAACAGTATTACAGATGCAATGGACTAGTTGATCCAAATGTACCCAGAAGCCTCTTCTTCTTCACCAACTCCCTACCTCCAGGCAATTCTAGGGATGACCCTAAAATACAGTTCTAGCCAATGAGAAAAAGGCTAAATTACCTTTATTCAACTCTTTTCCCCCAATAAAACAGCAATGCCTTGCTAGAAGACAATTTATTTACTTTTTAATATGTTCTCTTCCTACCAGGAAGTGAAGCTACCATCTTGTGAATAAGAGGACCAAGAAGATGTTGAGGCCTGGATGGTGCTAACAATAGAGGAGAAGGGTGAAAAGTTCTGGGTAAATTATAGCATCATTATGCTGCTGCACTAAGCTGCAGCCACTTCACCCCAGCAGTCTTAATATGTGATGCAAATAGACCCCTATCTGTTGCTGGTGGTTGATACTAGTGGTTGGTTTTCAGTTTCATTGGTCAGAACCTCTTTCCAACGGATTCAAATGTGGATTCACTTTTAAAAATATGATTTCATCAGCTGATTATCTTAGCAATAAGTTGAAGGCATTATTCTTTCAAAAACAGTGGTAACCAGAGGTTCCTTCAAAACAAAATATCTATAAAAAGTTTAATATGAAGTTGTGTTTTAATAATGAATTGATTGAACATTGGTGATAGAGTTTAAAATAATCCATTTGCTGCCGGGCGCGGTGGCTCATGCCTGTAATCCCAGCACTTTGGGAGGCCAAGGCAGGGGATCACAAGGTCAGGAGATCGAGAACATCCTGGCTAACATGGTGAAACCTCATCTCTACTAAAAATACAAAAATTTAACCGGGCGTGGTGGTGGGTGCCTGTAGTCCCAGCTACTTGGGAGGCTGAGGCAGGAGAATGACGTGAACCCTGGAGGCAGAGCTTACAGTGAGCCGAGATGGCACCACTGCATTCCAGCCTGGGCATCAAAGTGAGACTCCGTCAAAAGTAAATAAATAAATAAATAAATAAATAAATAAATAAATAAATGTAAAAACAATAATAATCCATTTGCTAATTTTCTTTGTACATACTCTGTGTAACAAAACAAATTTGCTGAATTTGGATTTAGTTTCCTTTTTGTGGATCCATTCATGCTACTTTTTTCCTCAGTAAATGTTATTACACAATCATAATATTGTATTGTATATTTTTTTCACATAAATACCGAGAGAATTCATGAAGAGCATTATTATAGTTATCTGACAATTTTAAACAATGTCACATGAAGAGGTATTGCCCAGGTAAAAGGACCAAGAAATAAAGCTTGAGTTTTACCATATAAATGAATAATTGTAATCAATAAACAAAAAATATGTGACAAATTTAGGGAGAGGAGTGTTAGAGTAATAATGTAAGTGAGCTAATTTCCTAAACTTTTATTAAGGGAGGCAGTAGATACTTCTTGGGATTGACAGAAGAACAAATAGAGATGTAAGCATAGTATTCGGAGATATGAAAGAGACTATCAGAAGCACTAAAACAATGAAACAATAAAGAGGATTACTTCTCACAACCACATCTACAGATACATGAACAACTTTTGCTTATCAACTCATACCCCTTTTAATTGTTTGATTTTTAAAATAATGCTCATGTATTACTTTTATAATAAAATAATGCAATCAAATTTTATTACAAATAATTTAATGTGTTATGCCAGATTCAAAGGAGCTAAGCATTATTTTCTCTCTGTTAAACATTTTTTTTTTTTTTTTGCATGCACGCAGAGACTAACTGCCTGGGATGTAATATTTCCAAGAATTATTGCCACAGAGTTGGATATTAGATTTGATCAAGAGAGGAATTCATGCAAGAATTTGAAAATGAGAGAGAATGTAGCAAGTATGAGGTTTTGCCAGCAGCTTCAGGGCAGCCACTGCAAATCATTTATTTCCATGCTGCAGGCAGTTGAGATCATCAATAGTGCTTGCCTGCAATTTCCGCACTTCCTAATTTCCTGAATTCTAGAGGCAACTTTTCCTTACCTTCATTCCCTTAGCCCCTCCAATGTTTTTTAATGTTCTAATCTCCAATATTAAATCCTTTTCTGTTCAAAATATCTAGAATGGTTTCTGTCTTTCTGAACAAAATTATAACTGAAAAATGTTTCAGTAGTTTCAAAGTACTTTAAATTTGAGTAGAATTTTAGGTGTGTGAAATTTTAAAGTTGAAACAGACCTCAGGGATCATCTGATGCTCCTTAATTTTACAGTAAAAACACCAAAAACAATCTACTACCCAGATTCCTGAGAAGAAACAGATGGCACACTCAAATTGGATAATTTGAGTTGAGTTACAATGATAATACTTACATAGGTGTAGGCAGGTTATTACCATCCATAGGTCTGAAGGGGCAAGGGTCAGGAGCATGGAGAAGACAGCACTTGATAAGAAGAGTAGCCTTCAGTAGAGGCATGCAGCCAACCTGTACAACCTCCAAAGGGAAGAAGCTGTGCTAAAAATACCCCGGTCTGACGGTCCTCCTACCCTTTGATCTCCTGCCAGTGCCTCCCATTGGCCAAATGAAACTGAAATCAGGGATAAAGGAAGACTATGATGTAGTCCCTCCAGCTGGTGGAGCACAGAACAGGGTGGAAAAGTGAAGAGAAAGGTTCTGGAGGAGCAAAGATTCTCTATGAGAACTTCTTTAAGCCAGATTGACTCCCATGCCCACTTTTTTATAACATTACATTCACACTGTGTTTTACTTATATCTCTAGGGATTTTACTCTCATAATAGGCTGTGAGAAAAAAGAAAAGATGATAAGGAAAGATAATGTCTTCTTCATTTTTGTATATCTAGTGCCCAGAACAGTGCTGAAATTTAGTCAGAACTCAATAAATGTGGAATGAACCACTTTTCAAAGCTCATAAAACCTAAAATCAAAGTTATTTCAGTTATGAATATAATTATTAGTTTAGTTTTGTTAAGAAAAAAGAATTTTTTAATATTGACTTAGGGCATTGAGGTGATAATGCCTTTACTGTCTCAAGATTAATATATATTGAGTTTCACATGAGAACTAATTTTTATTCACTTACAAAACAAGTGTTTAATAATGACATACTATGTGCTTGTCATCATGCTAGGTATAGATGCCACAGTGACAGTATGTTGTCCCTGCCATTGAGAGCTTAGAGCCAGTCCTAAATATTTAATTCAAATTGTCGTCTTCTTGCTCTCCAGCATGATTTACTGTGTTGTTAATCATTGTGTGCCTGGGGAAAACTAATATTTGCCAAAGCAAAACATAATTTGGAAAGTAAATCTTTCTTTCCAAATCTGAAAGTGAATTCCAAAGAGTAAAGGGCACTTTTGTTTTTTTCTAGGCTTATCTAGATTTTCTTCATTATCATTAAAAAAGGTTGACTCTGTGTGCGCACGTGTGTGTACGCGCGCCTGCATATGCTCATCCCATCTGTGTGCGTTTTTATGTACATTTCATATAGAAAATTTTAATATAAGCACAACTGTTCTGGGATGAGTCAGTAAATAAGCTTAACCAAATTGAGCACTTTCCCATCTTGGCTTCTCTCTTGAGCAGTGGGATACATCACAATCTGCTTTCAGCCTTGCAGTGGCAAAGAAAATGCTTTTCCCAACATTCTCTCCATTGAACCTAGCAGAGAAGTGATTCACTCACTAGAAACGGATGACCTCTGGAATGGGTAAATGATGCACACTCCCTGTAAAGCTCCTTATGGCTATTCTACAAAAGCCTTGATTTTGGAATACACCTGGATGAGAGGATTGCATAATAGTTTCCAGATGTCACCATTTAAAAAATTATCCGTAGAGATATTGGGATTTGGCTAGCTTTTCTTGGGCATTAAGTGTCAGGTACTATGGTATAAATATGCTACAGAATAGGTACTTTTTCACATTTAGAATCCACAAAAATTCTATGAGGTGGATACTATTATTGCCCTCAGTCAGAGAGGAGGGAGCTGAGGTTCAGAGATGTTAAGTAATTTGGCTAATCTGGTGCAACCAGTAAGTAGAAGAACCAGGACTAGAACACAAATCTGACTAGTCCACAGACTTTGTGACTTTGAAGAATAACTCTATTATATGTTCTTCCCAATTGTTCTTAGCTTCTTACCTCTCCTTATTCTCCCTGTTTTCTTTATTGAGGTCATTAACTTGCAAATACTTGAATTAAGATGAGAACTGCTTGGTCAGAGGCCTGATTCAAGTGACAGCTCTAAAAATGACCCAGAAGATTATTTTAAGCTACTAGCTAACAAGAATTACAATAATTTATTAAAACTTACTAACATTGAGTCAAATAAAATCAACAGTCATTAATGATTCATATTCTAAATGGTTTGTCTTCCATATGGTCTTAAAAAGGCCATGTGGCACAGTGGAAAGAATACTGGAATAAGAATCCGAAGTCTTGGATTTGAATCCATTTCAATGACCAAAGAGCCTGACAAGTAAGTTTTCTTTTGAAACCCGATTTTCAAAACTTATGAGGTCATTTTAATCTCCAACTTAATATTATCTGGCTTGTGAACACTGTTAGTTTATTTAGTGCTTCTCATAGAAGCCAGTGTGATTTCATATACAGCCTCTGATAATATTAAAAAATCATATTAAATTATTGTTAGAGAAAATGTTCTTCAATGATACTTGTTGAAGCACGGTCAGGAAGACATTATTCAGGACCATCACAATGGGATTTTTGAAATGAAGGAGAGAGATTGGGCTCAACTCTGAATACAGCATGGGCAAGTGGGAATTTATAGCCAAAAGCAGAGTGGGGGGGTCAGTGCATGGAAAGTTACTCAGAGATAACATTAGGAATAGGAGGGATTCAGGCTAAATTGACCTAACAAGATTCTTGCAGAAGACAGGCCAGGATGGCCAGACATCACATGGGGGATGTTGGAGGATGAGGAAGTTGATCATATATTGAGGGTGGAGGGGTTCTTGCTAAATTGATTTAGCAAGATTCTTTATAAAACTGGATTTTACAATGAAGAACACGGATGGGTCTAGAAGAAGGTTCAGGAGCCTGACTAAAGTTTGGACAAGCAAAGAATCTTTGTCACCATGTACGGCGTTTATTTAGGTTTTTAAAAGGCAGACTGCAGGGGATTGATTGAAATTGTAAGATTTCACGTTGTTACTGACTAACGTCATCTAGAGGCTTATATGTTTAGAAGTTTTCAAGTTAGGTAACGGTGGAAAAATTAGTAGTGGGGAGGCAATGCTGCTCGTTAATTCCAAAGATAATTCAGTTTCTGGGATCAGAAACAGAGCAATTGCTCATCTACCATATTGCAGTGAATGAATGAAGAGGACTGGGCCAGACGGCTGTCAGGGCATCTGCGTCTCTTTCTGGAGCTGATAGTAGAGGAGCATACTGGTGTAAGGACGTCATTTGGTTTTCATGTGATCTCCCTTTCAATCAAGTGGAACATGAGGGGTAGAGGATGTGTGTGGGATATGGAAACGCGTTAGAGAGGAAATAATTCAGATGCCAGCACCTAGAATAGGAAATATATTCAAATCCTACACTTTAGGAAAGACAAAAATATATTAATACATAAATGTTGCTTCTATTCTTGATACTATCATTTTGATTCCACTTTACACAAATAGAAGAGGAAACTTGGTTTCTGTAACGTTAGCTCAGAATGGTCTTTCTGCCTGGTTTAAGAAAAGTTTCCTTGAATCATATGATTTAGTCTGATGAATATATTCTAAGATAAAGATGAGATATTAAATGAAGTCTGAATAGGACTCACTGTGCTCAAATTTTATCATCTCACCAGTGGTGTAAATATTGTGAATGAAAGCCAGGAACATATGGCTTAAAACTCAGTAACACAGGCAATGAGGCAAAATATCCCTGTATCTATGTGCTACCCAAAATTAGAAGTTAGATTCCTATCCCTCCCTGAACAGAACATGTTTCTGATGTTTGTTATGAAATTTATGAAGAAATGGGGCTTATTTTTCATGATTTTTATTTACAGCCTATTTTGCTCACATACACCTCTTTTGCAAAGTAAGCACACCTAGATCATACATAGGCTACAGGGATGTACCTTTCTTCATAGCTGTTCATCATAAAATATATTTGCTGGGGCAAAAAATAGTCTTTTACCAGAAATCTAACAGAACAAAAATGTTCATTTTCTTATGAGTTACTTTAATATCTTCTCTCCTATGTTAGAAACACACAATCTTCTCTTCTATCCCTAGGTAAAACATGCAAAAGATTTGAATAGGCAATTCACAGGAAAAAATTTTCCATTTCGTTTGCATGAGTGCAGTGGTGAGGCTAAACAAAACTCAGGTACTATTGAAAATTTAAAGTCTCCCAAATGAAAAAAATAGATTTTAAGGTCAAGTAAAAACAACAGCAATTAGTAATTATTTTCTGTAATTAAAAAAATTACTTCATGAGTACTGTCTTGTAACATCTCTTCTTCAAAGACACTGCCCATGAGGACTCTATTAACCACTTCTGTGTTTGCATTTATCTGTGAGCGAAGGTAAAATCCATGGGCTAGGGAGAATTATACAGATGAGTTATCACTCTGTGTCAATATTTGCAACACTATTTACTACATATCCTTTCTCTCTTTTCCTTTTTTCAGTTTTCTGTTCCTCTTACCCACACTTAATTTGTCTTTGATATTTATATCTCTTCCAATTCTTTTTTCTTTTTCTCTGATTCCTTTTGTCTTTTTCTCTCTTTTCTCTTTGATCTTTATACTTCTCAGCTCTCCCGTTAACTTCTCTATTCTTACTTCCCACATATCTTCTGTTTCTATTTTTTCTTGTTTCAGAAGATGCCCTCTCATATGTGTTTTATATTTTATTTCATTACCTGTTTAGTATAACCATTTCTTCCTCAATTTACTTTTTCCCCTTTCCATTTCCTCTGCTGCCTCTCTCTCTCACCTCTGGTCTCACTCGGAGGAGGAAACACTTTTCCTTGCACACGTTAATTGGTTAGAACCCTTTGCTGCTCTGGTGTAATTGAATTTTACAACTGTCAACATATTTTCTCCTAAACAATAACTTTTCACTAGCTGCACATAACTTGACCAATACCTGATGACTGTCCCCCAACTGCCAGCCAAAAGAAAAGAGAAACAAAAACCCACAAATATGTCTGAGTGTATTAATCAGTTTGAATGTATTCATAGACACATTAAACTAAAGATGAGACCATTTAACTGGTCAGACTTACTACCTATTTAAAATCACTAGTTCTGTCAAAATGAAACATGACATGGCAAAGTCGCTGCCCATTCCAGAGCAAGTAACACTCAGGATTTAAAAGAAATTTAAAGGAAATGCTAAAACAAATCATTTTGGAAATACCACCTTCTAATCAAAAGCTAGAAACCAAGAGGCACGTTTTCTCATCTATCACTGCTTAGTTGATACACAGCCGTTCTTTGGTATCTGTGGGAGATCAATTCTAGGATCTCTGAAGGATACCAAAATTGAAGATGCGTAAGTCTCTGATATAAATTTGCGTAATATTTGCATACGACTCATACAAATCTCCTCATATCCTTTAAATAACTTATAATACCTAACACAATGTAAAAGCTGTGCAAATAGTTTTTATGCTGCATTTTAAAAAATTGCGTTATTTTTATTGCTATTTTGTGTATTTTTTTTCCTAAATATTTTCTATTCCTGTTGGTTGAATTCACTGATGTGAAACCCACAGATAGGAAGGGCCTACTGCACTTTAAAAGTGATAAGTTTTAATTTATTATTTTGTTCCCCTTTACTATTTTGCCTGGGTTTTCTGTGGTCTTGATTGAACTAAGCTGTCACTTAAGAAACAAAACAGCAATTAATTAGATGATTAATAAAATAAGATACTATATCAAGTTTGATGAATGGGCATATTAACAAAGAAGGCTTTCCAACATGGATCTCAAATTAGACCTAAAATAATATGTTCGTCACAGAGTTGCTAGGAGAAATAGGACTCTCTGTAACTTTTTATATGGTATGAGAGCCAATACACAATAGAGGCAATTCATTTGGTTTGAAATTCAGTAATTTGTATCAAATGAAACTGTTCATTCCGATATCTGACTGACTTAAAAATCTAATTTGCCATTATATAAAATATTTTGGGCTGCTACCCAAGAAAGAAACAGTTTCAAAATTTAAATGTACAAAATGAAATCATAAGAAAATAGAGGAAGGAAATGTGAGTGAGTTTATAAATAATCCTGGAATAGGATTTCTGAGCAGGGCATTAAAAAAAAAAAAAAAAGAAGCCCTAGAGTAAATGATTGACAAATTTGCTGCAGAGAAATTTAGTAAAAAACCCTTAAATCTAAATTTAAAAGAAACCCACATGATAAAATAGACAAAATATTTGCAATACGTCAAGTTTATGGGGGTGATGGAATGCTCATTGTCTTGAACGTGGTAATGATTTCAGGGGTATATACATATGTGAGAATTTATTAAATTGTATACAATAAATATGGGACATAGATCATATGCCATTTCTATCTCAATAAAAAGTTAAACAACATAGAACAGTCAAAACCTAATTTCTTCTTATATGAAACCATAGAAAAAGTCACCCCAATAAGTGGGCGAAGATTTGAATAGGTAATTTACAGTAAAAGAAAAGTTTCTCATAAAGCTATGAAAAGGTGGTCAACTTTCTTATAATTAAAGAAATGCTAAATGTACTCCAGGTACATTTTTCCCTATCAGATTAAGACTATAAGCTTGATGCTGACTAAAGCGGACATATTCTACTGGAAGATCATTAATTAGGTACAACCGCTTGGAAAATACATAATTATCACCCCCTCAAATTTAAAATCCACATGATACATCTATCAATATGGTGTATTAGATATGCTGAAAGTTGTCCCACCACAAAGCATCTATAAATGCCAAATGAACTATAAAGTCCTTTAAAATGAACAGCTGGAATAAGAAAAATGAGATGGAAATGTTCAGTAATCAGATACAAAGAGCAGAAAGCTAACGTGGTGAGTTCCAAAGGCTGTCCTGAAGGAGTCTGCAAATCTCAATACCCTAGAGTTTTAGGTTCTATTGCTACGTGAGGGACTGTGGCTGGGGCTTTGTGTCAGTATAGGAGGGGAATGGGGCTAGAGATTTCTGCATAAACTGGGACCCTTCAATGTTGGGGAAAGGATGGACTAGAAAACTTCCACAAATTAGCAAAAAAAGAAAAATGAAGAAGACAAGGGAACTTGACAGTCTTGTCCTGTGCTCTCAATGCAAACAAAACAACAACAACAAAACAGTAACACCATTGACAAAAAGTTTCTTTTAAGAATTTCTATTGAGAAGCCTGCCATCACATAGGTTTGGGATACAAATTTGCACTACTTGGATAATCTAGAAAATCCCAACCTGAGAATTGACCTTAAAGTAGCTTCAGTTGGTAACACTTTTGGGTGCATGACTCTAGCAAAGAAAAATCTCTCTGAAATAGGGCCACAAAAAAACCTCCCACATGTAAAGCCCACTTGAGCTTGGGTTTTTTAATCTAAAATGACCAAGATACAAACTACCATATGGTAAGCAGAAAGAAAAAAGGGCAGAATTAGACCCTGAAGGGCACCAGATATAAGAATTACAAATAAAGACAAAACAAATTTGTTTAGTAAGTTTAAAGGGGGAAAAATAATAATTAAAAAACATGAACACAAAACATATAGTTGTATTTAATAGAAACACTTGATAAAGAACTAAATACAGTTTCTAGGTAAAAAAATATAAACACTGCGACGGGCGGATCACGGGGTCAGGAGATCGAGACCATCCTGGCTAACCCCCACGGTGAAACCATCCTACTAAAAAATACAAAAAAAGCACCGACGAGGTGGCGGGCACCTGTATCCAGCTACTCGGGAGGCTGAGGCAGGAGAATGGCGTAAACCCGGAGCGGAGCTTGCAGTGAGCTGAGATCCGGCCCACTGCACTCCCAGCCCGGGCGAACAAAGAGAGACTCCATCTCAGAAAAAAAAAAAAAAAAAAAAAAAAAAAAAAAAATATATATAATAATATAATATATAATATATATATATACACACACACACACACTGCCATAAGTGCTCAAGAATGTTAAGCAGTAGGTTCGAAAAAATAGATTTGTAAACCAAAGCACAGATTTAAGAACAATTACACAAAATATGAAACAGAGACAAAAGAAAAGATAATGTAAGAGATTAGGCAATGTGGCGGTTAGGATGAGAAGATGTAACATTCTTTTGGTGTTTCAGAGGAAGATAATTGACAGAATAAGGGAGAAGGAATATTTGAAGAAGTAATAACAGAGAACATTCTAGTACCAACGACAGATGCAAATCTTCAAGTTCAGTAAATTCAATAGAACTCAAGCAGAAAATAAAATAAATTTGCCTTTAAATATACTGTTAGTAAAACTCTGAAACATCAAAGCAGAAGAATTCTCTTCTTAAAATGGGCCATAGAACTGAGGCAACTAGAAAGAATACAGACTTCTAAGCAATAAATGGAAGAATCTGAAGAGCTGAATCTCTTCAAAGTCTTGAGAGAAAATCACCATTAACTTAGAATTATATACCCAACTAAGTTATAGTTCAGACAGAAGTTAGATACTTTGCGAAGTAAACTATGCATGTTAAAATTTTAAAGGTGATGATCAATCTGGGTGATTGGGATAACCATCACCTCTTTGATCATGACACATTGTATGCTTGTATCAAAATATCACATCTACCCTGTCAACATGTAGAACTATTATATATCATTAAAAATTAAAAATAAGTTAGCAAAAAGATGCTATGCTTTTCAAATTTGTCTGACTTTGGAGGACAATGTGACACTGCCTATAAAAGATTAACATATATGTACATTAAGAGTATTCATAAAAGGGTTTAGTGCTACAGGGAAAAAAAAATGAAACCACTGATATTTCCATCAGTAGGAGAGTTAAATCAATCGTGGCATTTTAACACAATGGAATATTACAAGGTGTTAAAAGTGAAAAATTAAAAAACAAGAAACTGGAGCTATAGGGTTAACATAATTGAATATCACAAACACAATTTTCTACAAAAAGAGAAGTTGATGATGAACCAATGTCATTATACCATTTGTATAAAATATAAAGATATTAAAATACTGTTTATTTTAGGGATATTTAGTGGAAGTATAAAGAAGTCCATTGAAATGCCAAATGTTATTTAAAAAATTGACTTTTTGTCTCGGGTGGGAGGGGATACATTCAGAAAGAGGTGCTCAAGGAGTTTTTGAAGTAGGAATAGGTGTAGGGTTTCACTTTGTTATAGTTTGTATCCTCTTATATTAATAAATATTTCGTAGTTGATATAAAAGTGGTAAAGCACATATAAGTTGCTCTAACAATTTCATTGATATGAATCTCTACTGCAGACCTTCTGATAATATATTTTAAATTATATGTTTTGATGTACCTACTGGGACTTACCATCATCTTCCCATGTCATCCTTTCATATCACATTTACCTCTGATCCACTAGGTGTGTAGGATTACATGGCCTAAGCAGCAAGTGGCCTATAGCACATCTGGGACCTGTGTAGAGATCTTTTTCTCCTTTAAGTTCCACTCAGACCTAGCAGGCTTCCTTGACACTCTTGAATGGGTCAGAAGAGCACTCCCAAGTGTAGAATGTGTCCCTACTGGTCATTATGCTCCCATTTTAGTGATAAGTGAGACTCAATAATTTGTCCTTATGTTAGAGGGAAAGTCCCAGCATGTTCGAGGCTATAGATGACTAAGAACGTCACTGTTTAACTTACTTGCCTCCTTTTATTCAGCTCATCTCATTAACATGATGTCCTTGACAGAACGAATCAATGAGATGTTCTGCAGAATGTCCAGACCACTCAGGTCCCCATCAGGCCTATTGTCTTGGAGTAGCAGACTTGTAGGGGTTGAAAATTCAATCTTCTCTTTCACCTTCGTAATTAAGTATTTCACCTTTTTCTGCCCTTTGACCACACAATATGAGAGCCTTTAGATGCTGCCTAGGAGGTCCTCTAGCTTCCACATTTTGCCTAAATTTGTGATTAATTCAATGTGTCAATACCTGCCAGCAGTATTTCATAGATCTTATAATTACTTCCCTTCCCCGTCCAGTACCTTGAATGTTCCCGAGATATATTTCTTTTGACCAGAAACTCACTCAGTTTACCATTAGTTTAGAGGACCTAATAGCAGTCATCTCAGTTTAGTGATCTACTACAGGAAGCCAGGTGCTATCAGGACTTCACTGTTCACCAATGACAGTGTCCTCATTACCAGCCAATGAATGACCCAGTTTCAAAATTCCATTTCAGAGTCTGTTTCTGTGTACCACTTCTGGTATTAACCTACATAGCTTTGTTTCCCTAGAGAAGATTATAAAATGGAAATTTCCATGCCAGCGATTTGTTGGGGGTGTGCCCTCAGAAGCAACACTGATAAATGAGTGAGTGAAGTAGGCAAAGGCAAAGGGCAGAGTTGAGCTGTGATGCAGCTAGAAAAGAGACTTCAGTCAACCTTCTGGAAATCTCTGTAATTGAGATGACCATTCAGAAATACTGAAATGAAGCAAAAAGTCTGGGACTTCATACTCTCCCATCACCCTGAGCAATCATTGCATGTGGACTGCCCTTTGGAAGGGGTTAACATTTGGCAGTTCTCTTTGTCCAAGGGCGGTTCTTGGGGAGGGCCTAGGTTGTGAGTCCTCAGCACTCAACACTATCAGCAATGGGGGGAATGAGCGCCTCAGTCCTGAAAAAAAGGTTTGATTGACACACACCACAGTCTTCACTAGAAGTAGAGAAGCAAAGATGAGTAGAGTTTTAATTCTCTCTTCTCTCTGTCATGTATCTAGATGGTAAAGGCAAGGTTTAAATTTTTTGCAATGTGCATATTTTCATTTATTTTGAAAATTATTTTGCAAAATGAAGGAAAGAAAGGACGAGGAGAGGTCAAACAAGGAGAAGAAGAGGAGAGGTCAAGAAGGAGGAGAGGGAGATAGTCTTGATTTATCTTAAATGATAATCTCAAGTATAAATTAAATGTGTCCTTGGCAAAGAGGCCTGACCATGCTAAATGAAGTGGCAGTAGGTACTGCGGAAGCTTTACATTTATTTATATTTATATATCTGCATGTTTCATTCTTAGCTCATTTCCTAATGAAGGAAACACTGCAAAAATCAAAACCCTTTGAAAATACATAAAAACCTGTGTTTTGTAAAGGCCAATGGAATGAACATAAGACATCAAACATAAGCCAGCAGGAAAGAATGTAGAACTAGAACTGGTTACATTTAACATTTATACTTGTCACAAGATACTTTGCCTCTTCATGAAGAAACCACACATTGAAATGGTAAACAGAAATGTTTCTGATGTTGTTTTTTGATACATGGGATACTCGTGTGTGCTAGTTACTGCAGATAACTTTAAAAGCAGTAGAATAATTGAGGGATGCAAACCAAAATGTATACTGTCATGATGCAGGTTCTAAACCGCCTGAATGACATGAATAAGATAATACAGTATTATTGTTTTCAGTTGCAAAATTATAATTTTTCATGATTAATTCGATTGTGGAGCAATAGAGAGTGACAAAATCATAAAAGAGAAATTCTTAAAAACCATATACGCTTAAAGTAAAATACAGAAACTTAAACCTTCATAGAATTGTCAATACCTTAGTGTACTATCCAATACGAAAATGGGTATTATCAGAAAAGGTTTTTGCAAAATATGCTGAAAATCAACAGTATAAGACAAATTCCTTCATCTCCTTCTTTTTTTTCAACTTTTCTTGTAATGCTTTCTCTCCTTTCAACCTCTTCTTTCTCCTTATTTTATTTATCATTAACTTATTCATTTAGTAATTCTTCATACATTAGTGGAATACCACAATAGAATCAAGTCAGTAAAAGATAGCATTGTAGATCTTTTCATAAAAGGCATATTTAATATAAATCATGAGGGTGGAAATTTGTAATTACTAGAGGAACAAATGGGAGGAAGATGGTATTACTGAAAGATTAGGAACTGAAATGAGGTTACTTTTGTGTCCACAGGAGCCTGTTTTAATATGCCTCTTGTTGCCACTCAGCTGCGAAGAAGCACACGTTGTTTTCTGGCTATATTCAGATCATAATTCTCTTTTCCTTCAATGCCATTTTTTCAATAAGAGTGCACACTAGATTACTGCTGGAATCTGAAGACGAATATTAAATTATAGTTTCTTTTTCTCTTCTGAATTTATGCAAATACCTAATTGTCAGAACTTACATTGGGACTTTGCTGACAAGCGAGCCTTTCGTCTTCTAGCATGTGACAAAGGGGAAAAGCTTAGAAGGGAAGGAGTAGTGCTAAGTACTAACAGGCAACGTCTGCCAAAATTCACCCCTGGTTGTTTAGCGTCTGTGAATGCTCTTCTTTGCATGTCGGTTGCTCTTAATCTTTGTATGTTCATTGTCACCATCCTTCTTATAAAAAAGAACAGTCACAGTGGCCACAAAGTGAGGTGGCCACAAAGCCCCACCCATCACCTTGTTACTATGTGACTCTTGTCAAGTCCTCACCTTTTTAGTCACAGTCTTACTTGTGACTAAATGTTATAATCTAAAGACCAAATTATATAGTTCTGCTTACAGCAAAGATGAAGTAACAGGGACTAGCTTTACCTGAATCAACTGAAAAAGAAACCAAAATATGGAACAATGGCTCTCACGACATTGAACATCCAGCAAAAATTTAGGTGATACTTAATATAAAGGAAACAGTGTCCACAGCTCACATAACGCTGGGAGTAGCACTTGTTTCAAATAGCTAGAGGAGAAAACTTCAGAATTTACTGAGCATTAAGTAGAGTATAAAGTGTCTTGCTTTAATAGTGGGAAAAACTAATTCTTGACTAAATGCTGCTGTGCTCCACCTAACAAGGCTTACAAGCAAGACCCCAAGGTGTCAATCCATTTTCAAATAACTTTTTTGCATCCCAGAACAAAGTTCAATAATATTTATATGCATATAAGAATATATAGTGACGAATAAGGTAGCATTCATAACGTTTAGCATTCACTTAAAAGTTACTAGCCATGCAAAGAAGTGAGAAAATATAATCCATGATTAGAAGAAAAATAATTCACTTGAAACTGATGTAGCAATTACATGGATGATAGAATTAGTAGACAAGCAAATTACAAAAATTATTATAATTGTGTGTTTCATATGCTCAAGAAGCTAGAGGAAAGAATATATGTTACACAGAGACATGTAAAATAAAAAGTAGACCCAAAATGAACATCTACATATGTACATTACAATTTCTAAGATGAGAAAATGCACTGCATGTGATTATCAGCAGATTAGATAATGAAGAATAAAAGACAGGTGAACATGAAGACACAGAGGACATGGAGGGGTGAGGCAAAAAAAAATCTGTAAAAAGAATAGCTGAAATTGTTCAAATCTGAGAAACATTTTAAACACACAAAGATTCCAGAAGCTTATCAAACCCCATCACAAGAAAACATAAATAAAACTCCGAGGCATGTAAAAACACAACTAGAGATGAAGGAAAAATCTTAAACACAGTTGGGGGGAAAAAAAGACACAGTATATATAAAGGGAAAAAGATAAGTATGAAAGAAGAATTCCTGTTGAAAAAAAATGTAAGCAGTGCAAGTCAAAACACAGTGAAACAATATCTTTAAGATATTGAAAGAAAAAAAATCAACTTTGAATTATATATCCAGGGAAAGTCTCTCAAAAAAAGAAGGCAAAATAAAGCCAATTTAAAATATACAAAAGCTATAAGTATTAATTGCCAGTAGACCTGAATAAAAGAAATGGTAAAGTCAATCCTTCCAACAAAAGATGAACCAGATGGAACCGTAGATCAATACAAAGGAATGAAGAGCACAGAAGTTGTTACCTGAGTACATTTAAAGATGCTTTTTGTTTTTATTATAAATCTCTCTAAGAGATAATTGACAGATGTGCGCTTTTAACCAAGATGGAGGAACAGGATTTATTATTCTATCTGAAACAACCAATAGATGAACAAAATATAAGAAACATTGGCTTTGAAGGCAATGGAAATTAAGCAACAAAACATAACAGTCGATTTACTAAGGACTTTAAACAAAAGGTTATGTTTGCCATACCACATACAAAAAACTGCTTTTAACAGAAAGACTGAGAGTAAAAAAAGAAAAAAATAATGACACGCAAATACTAGTGAAAAAGAAAAAAGCACCTCTGCTAAGCCCATTCTAATACCAGAAGAAGTGTAATTGAAATCAAGACAGGGCCGGGCGCGGTGGCTCAAGCCTGTAATCCCAGCACTTTGGGAGGCTGAGACGGGCGGATGACTAGGTCAGGAGATCGAGACCATCCTGGCTAACATGGTAGAAACCCCGTCTCTACTAAAAAATACAAAAAACTAGCCGGGCGAGGTGGCGGCGCCTGTAGGTCCAGCTACTCCGGCGACGGCTGAGGCAGCGAGAATGCGGAAACACGGGAGGGTGATGGCTTGCAGTGAAGCTGAGATCCGGCCACTGCATCAGCCCGGGCTACAGAGCGAGCGGACGTGCGGACTCCGTCCTCCAAAAAAAAATAATAAAATAATAATACAATAAAATAGCAAATAAAATAAATAAATAAATAAAGACAGGTAACTAGTGATAAAGAAGGATATTTAAAAAGTATAAAGGGGCACATTTGCTGAGAAGACACTAGAATTCTAAGTTTCTATGCATTCAGTATTATAACTTCAAAATATATAATGCATACACTGACCAAACTAAAACAATAAATAATTATAAAATCATAGTAGAAAGCTTTAACATTGTTCTGTTAATAGCCAATAGAAAATGTAGACAAAAATTCTTTGACAGAAGAAATCTGTAAAACAAATTCAACAAAACTGACCTAATTAACAAGTATAGTGTACATGAAACATTGACCAAAACCAACCATGTACTGTGATAGAAAGTCTTCACAAATATTAAATAGTTTGATATAGTATATTATACTACCACAGAGAAATTTAGTTGGATATCAGTAATAAAAAAGGTAAGTGAAAAATTTATAAGTAGTTATGCTTCCATGTACTACTAGAAAAGAAAAAAAGATGAAAATCAATGATTTTATATTCAACCTAAAGAATATAGAAAAGAAAAGCAAACAATATAAAGAAAATAACAAAACAAAAGTAGAAATTAATAAGATAGAAAAAAGTTCTAACAGTAAATTTACAATCAAAGCAGCACTGTAAAATGAGTAACAAAATTTATAAAGTCAGAATAACTTTGTTAAGAAAAAAGAAAAAATACAAATTAACAAGTTATTAATATCAAGAGTTAAAAAGTGGACATCACTAAATGCTCTACAGAAATTACAAAACACGAAGATATTCTAAACAAGTATAAGCCAATGTTAGAAATTTAAATGAAATAGACATTAATAAATACAACTTACAGAAACTGACAGAAGAATAGATCATTTAAATAGTCCAGTGGCTATTAAAAATTGTCTTTTATTTATGTATATTTTGAAGAAAACATAAGGCTCATTGACTTCAACAGTAAATTTTAGCTAAATCTTAAAAAAAAAAAAAAACCCCAAACACACCATATCGTATATAAACTCTGCAGAGAATGGAAGAAGGGAGAGGACCAGTTTAACTGTGACATAAGACGTTGACAAGGACAGGAACTAACTTGCAGATTAGGTCTCCTTCTGAACAAAGATACAAAAACTGTTAAAATACAACATTACGCAAAGAGAATTCAACAATATTAAAAGCGGGTAAATACATCACATAAAAGTTGGAATACATTCTTCAAGCATGCCAGAGTGGGTTTATTGATTTGCAAAAACAGAAAATCTAAATTCATCACGTAACACAAAAAGGAAGAAAAATTGAAATGATTATATTGATAAATTTAGTAACAGCATTGGATAATTCAGAAAGCATTCATAATAAAAACCACAACTCTTGGCAAAGTACATATGGAAGAAAAGTTTCTTGATATAACAAAGAATTATCAGAGGCATCATATTTTATAGTAAAACTTTGAGATTTTGTGCTGAGTTGTGTTGGATATTCAGCACAGTACAAAATGGCAAATAAAAGAAGACAAAGGAATAAGGATTAGAAATAAAGGATCTAAGCTGTCATTATTCTCAGAAAATAGAATTGTGAAATAAAAAATTTTAAAGACTATAGGCAAATTATTAAAATTAATAAAATAGTTTTAGCACAGAAATAGGATACACATTCAATATGTAAAATCAATTTTATAATTTAAACCAGGCAAATAACTAGAAAATAAATTTTAAAAATCATGTAATTTTCAGTTGTATTTAAAATTATCAAGCAATAGAAATGAAAATGATCTCTACACTGAATAATACAAAATTGACAACAATTAAAAAGACAAAATAAATTAAGTGACATACCATGTTCATGGATTGAAAGACACTATATTGTGAATATGTTGTGTCAGTTAGAAATTGCTGTATGGCAAACTGCCTCCACATTTAGAGACAAAATAACAACCATTTATCATTGATCCTGAGTCTGGTCATCTGGGAAGTTCTGCTGATCTAGGTTATGCTCAGCTTATTTTTACTTGCCAAAATGACTAAGATGAAAAAGAGAGTAACAAGTGTTGACTAACATGCATAGATGGTCATCTGGTAGATCAACTGATCTGATTGGAGAATTACTTCACTTACATATTGGGCAGATGGCTGGCTTTAATTTGGGCAACAGATGATAGTAATACAGGGGCATTTGTTTCCCATAATCAATAGGCTATCCCAAGCTTGTTCATATGGTGTCTTGGCAGAGTTCCAAAAGAGAGAAAGCAAACACAATGCTTCTTGAAGCCTAACCTTGTAAAATTTCATTGCAAAAGCATGATTATAAGAAAGGGTGGAATTTGTGGACCTTTTTTCCTTTCTATAAAAGATGTTAGTTCTCTCCAATTTTGTTTATCGTTTCAATGAGTACCAATAAATACCCCACTTTTTTCTGTGTTGACCTTGACAAGCTAATTCTAAGACTTCTTTTGAAATACAAAAGACCAAAAATAGCCAAGGTGATTTTCAGAAGAGGAGTCAAACTGAAGGCCTACACTAACAAATAAAAGGACCTATTCAAAAGTTGTGGTAATTAAGATAGTATGTTATTGGTACAAAGATACGCATTATCTTATTTCTTACAAAGTCATTTTGTGCAAGGAAACATGGAAACAATAGTCTTTTCAATACATTGTATTGAGTCAATTGAATATTGATGTTAAAAAAATGAACATTGAGATTTTCTTACACCATATACACACAGAGAGACATACACACACAGACACACACACACACACACACACACACACAACCAAACAAGAGACTTCAGATTTAGGTGGAAAAAGTAGACAATACAGCCCTTTGGAAAATACACTGGAAAACATCTTTAATGTTTTAGGAATAGACAATTATTTAACAGGATGTTAAATGCGCTAACCATAATTGAAAAATGAGAATTTTGACTAGTTTAAGGTTAAAAATTTTTGTTCAGCAAATGACACCATTAAGAATGTGAAAATGTAAGCCAGAAAGAGGACACAAAACACACACACACACAAAACTGCTGCCACTCAATAGTAGCAAACTACCAAAGAAGAATATACAAAAGACTTGAAAAGGGAGTTTACAGAAAGTAGATTTCCAAATGATTGATATGCATATAAAAGGTGCACAAAACATTATTAGATAAAAGGGAAATGTAAACTAAAACCACAAAAAGTTATATAAACACAGAATGACTAAGACGAAAAAGAGAGTAACAAGTGTTAAAGAAGACAAGGAGCATCCAAAACTCTTTTATAATACCAAATGGTAGCTACATTGTATAATCATTTAGAATCAGTCACTGTTGATACATACGATCAATCATTTGTTGACACATACTAAAAAACTCCACTCCCAGCAGAAATATCTACATATAATCACCGAAACACACGTATAGCAATGCTTATAACAGCTTTATTCATAACAATCCCAAATTGACAACAATTTGTGTCCAAAAATAACAAAAAGGATATATAGTAATTGGGATATTCACATAATGAAGTACTTTGCAGATATAAGAAAGGACAACTTATATTCAACATCATGAATAAAACTCACAAACTCAATGCTGAGTGAAAGATGCCAGACACAGAAAAGTACATACTTTGTGATTCCATTTACTACAGTTTAATGAAAGGGAAAATTAAATTAGAATGTTAACAGGTAGAAAGTTGTTACCTTTGGGAGGGCTGTGGCCTGAGAGGACCTTCTGTGTGGATAATGGTCTATTTACTGACCTGTGCTAGAGTTCTGGGGAAAAAAGCAAAAAATAAAAGCCAAAAGTTATAATAATACATAGGCTGTTTTAAAATAGGTTATAGAATTTTAAAATATATCTGACAGTTTCTTTCTCAGATATGGCTTTAATAACTGATAAAACTTGATATTATAATTGCATGCCTTATGTTATCTGCTCATCTTAGCTTTTGTTGCATTCACCAGTCATTCAATAATACCATGTACTTGTCTGATCTTTAATCTGAGTTTAATATCCAAACTGTCTCTCTGCTGGATTTGAGATCACCGCTTTGTATAATTATTTTAAAATCAACCTCATTAGACAACATTAAGCCACAATTCCCAATACTAGAAAGTGCATTTTTTATTAATTCATTTCACGATTTAATGGGAAAGTTTCCATTTTTTTTCCTAGGAAACTAGATGGATTTATGTCAAGAATCATTCTTGTGCCGAAATACAAAGGCATAAGTCCTTAAAATAAGAAACCTTACAGCACTCGGCCCAAGGAGACAATCTTTCCCAGCTCACCAAGCAAGCAACACATTTATAGGGACTGAGATGGAATCCATAGAAGTGACGGCTTTATTTTTCATGTATTCTTGGGTAAAATTGTGACTCGCTAATTTGAAGGCCAGTTAGTTGAATCAAACAAAAAGAAAGTAACATTTTATTTGTCTCGTGCATTTGTCAATAAAATTAAAGTGCTACTTGAATTTGAGTGGGGCAGATTTTAAAGTGATTTGGCAGAAGCATTGAACGCTCTGATGAGCATTTGTTAGTGTTAACAATTTTCTTCCTTTTTTTTTGAGACGGGGTCTCGCTCTGTGGCCCAGGCTGGAGTGCAGTGGCCGGATCTCAGCTCACTGCAAGCTCCGCCTCCTGGGTTCACGCCATTCTCCTGCCTCAGCCTCCCGAGTAGCTGGGACTACAGGCGCCGCCACCTCGCCCGGCTAGTTTTTTGTATTTTTTTTTAGTAGAGACGGGGTTTCACCATGTTAGCCAGGATGGTCTCGATCTCCTGACCTCGTGATCCGCCCACCTTGGCCTCCCAAAGTGCTGGGATTACAGGCTTGTAACCGCGCCTGGCCAACAATTTTCTTCTTAAAACTACCTCCTTTGATTTTCATTACCTAATTTTTAATTTTTCTCTTCTTTTACTATCATTAGACATTCATTCTAGATTTCTTTCAAGAACTGTTCTTTATCTATCTGCTCAATTCTTAAGAGTCAAAGTCATAATTCCAAAGTGACCCATTTTCATCTCTCTGAGCTTTTTGTTCTAAATATAATACCTAAAATATCTTAAAGAAAACCCTTGCCTAACATTTCCTTTACATTTTGATGATTCTCAAATCTAATCAAGAACTCTTCTGATTTCTGGACGTATATTTCCTGTGACCTAATAAATGTTTCAATTTGGAAGGCCCAAAGGCACTTCAAATCAATCACATTGAAAACTTAACCATTACATTTCATCAGACTCATTCTATATCATCTGTCTTGGTGAATGGTACCACTCTTGGCCTTGTAATCTTCTTCTCACATACACATTCCTCAGTGCATATCATAAATTCAGTTCTTGCATTCTACAATTGGTAGCTTTTAATATTGTTTGTATCCATCATCTATCTTCCTTGCTTGAGTTCAGGCTGTTACCAGGTTTTGTTTTGTTTTGTTTTGTTTTGTTTGCCTGCATTTTAAATCTTTGCTTACTCATTACTCTCCCAGATCTGGGTAGTCTTACTTCAGCTTATTTCTGCAATGAGAATCAGAAGGAAATGGGAGAGAGTTTTCAAGGCTGAGCAGGTAGAAAAAACCAAGTTGGGACACACAATCAACAGTGTGGGTTGGAATATTCTGGAGAGAAGACTAAGGGCTGGGAGCCCCTCTGTGCCAGCAAAGGATACTCTGGAGGACTGATATGGCAGAACACTGCCTAGCAAAAGGAAATGGGCAGTAGAGCCAGCTGGTGATTCTCTGCTTATTCTCTGAACAAAGGCGATGATCCAGTCAGCTGAACATGTAATTGAGCAAAGCGGAATTCAGAGTATAGTCAAGATCAGAAATATTAGGACCAAATGGATACTGACCAGAATTACTAACAAATCTGAATGATTCAAAGTGCAAGAATCGGAGTGGACTGGAGTATAAAGCATGAAGTAAATTTCTTAGATAAGCTCTCACCCAGCTCTGTGAAGTGGCCAGAATGAGAATTAGTGTATGGGAACTTCTGAGAGGCATATTTCTGTGCACTGTTAGAATCTCTTTTAGTCAGCAGAATTGGTCAGCAAAGAAATGGGCTGCCCTGTGAGCAAGTGAGTTCCCAGCGATTTAAATGATTCAAACAAAGACTGCATGAGTGCTCTGAAGCTATCCTGTAGGCCATTTCTGCATTATGTAGATGAGGGGAGTAGATAATTTCTAATATCCTTTATAATTCACAAATATACATTTTTATCTTACCTCTAAATTTAAAAGTGACGATTTGGTTTCAACTGGGCATATGTGACAGTCATTCTCCTTGCATATAGCAGATACTAATTCTCAGACATCCTGTTTGCGTAGCATTCCATATACTCAGAGAAATGGTTTTCATTTAGTCTCATTTGTATTCAACAAATGCATTTTTTTTTCCAGTTAACTCAACCAGTTAATTCAATCAGACCTTTGGTTTGACTGGGTCTGTTAGTGGAACACAAAAGATGAAGGCAACCTGAAGTGCAGAGTCTAAGTCGTGGGATTAAGCCTTGGCAAGCAGAGATGTGTAAAACTAACTGGTCCTTCATGGAGTCACCAAAGCCAAGCAGCAGTGACTGAAGATCTAACTCAGGAAGCTCCTAGCTAAGAAAGCTGCACTTCTTCGATCTGTTGTCAAATGTAACATTTGGAAGTGGTAAATCATTGCAGGAGCCAGTGTGCTTGGCAACCACATTCCTGCCTGGGTTGCTGGCAATACAAGCTGTGGCTTCATAGTGTCATACAGTTCTGGTGGGGACATGTGAGCCATCAGTGACTGATCATTTTGGGAAAACCTGACAGAAAACAGAAATTTTCCTTACTTTTTGTTGCTATAATGAAGTGAGCAGAAGCTGAATGAAATAAAGTTGTCTCATTTATTATACAGATGACTCACATGCTATCTGATTCATGCCAGTAAAATCACTCTGCCACTGGCAGAAATATGCCAGAACCTAAGAAAAATTGTGCTCTATGCAACCCCAACTCCCAGCAAAGCCTGGGATATCATGATGCTGTTAAGATTTGCCCTTCTGCCTTGTAGCTGGGGCAGTTAGTCACCTAGCTGCAAGATGACTTTTATGGCTATTGTTATACCCTTTGGGACAGAATGCTGTTAATCAACCCTGTCCATGACATCATAAAACTAACAGCTCCTGCATATAAGTAATGTGTTATATATAGCTTTGTCATTCATATGATTTAAGATGCTTCTGTTCTTTCATCCATCAGGTAAAACAAAAATGCAGTGGAAGCCTGTACTTTCAGAACAGATGCCTTTATAATTGTGCTGCTAGAAAGAACGTGCTGTCATGCTCTGCGTTACGTCTCTTTTCCATCTGGTTTCTGTCTGGTTATGTTTATGCTGCAGCCATCTTTCCCCCTTGACTTAGTTTTAAAACTCGATGTGATGGGGGTATTGCCAATCGTTTGAATAAAAACAGAATGTACTAGTATGATGTTACTGTGATACTTTCCCCAGTTAGACATGCTGAGCATTTATCATATTAGTCATGAATAAAGTGCATTGGTATTGTCTTTCCAGAAGGTGTGTAGGTGAACTATTTCTAAGTTCATGCTAAAATCCCAAACTGATTGTGATGAGTGTTTAATGATAAAAGTTGACGTTTTAGAGAAATACATTTGGTTTATATCTATTGAGATTTTCCATTTATCAAGAGCAGTTTTCATTTTCCCATTGGTTTAAGTAAATTTTCTTCAGAAATTATAAGAGAAAACCTAGATGTTCAAGTGCTTTTCTTTTTTCTCATTTATCCGACTTCTATCTGAATGCAAAGGTCTAGGCACGGGAAAATGAAGTGACCTACCTAATATTACAGGAAAAAAACCTGACACTGTGGTACCTGGGCCTCAGGACCTTTTCCTGATATTCTAACAAGCAATGAATTCTGCACATCATTTTACTCTCACATATGATATTTACATGATATTTATTATTATGAAATGGTTATTCATTGAGAAAAATATTCTAGTTCTTTCTTAATGGGTTTTGCATTATCCTCTTGAAAAACTGAAATTATCTCTGCATAAGAGCTTACAGTTTTCAAAACATCCCTCTTTCCCTGATCACTGATCTTTCTCTGCATAGCTCATTTTTATCTTCAGTAGTGGGAGTCTGGCACATGGATTCTGAAAGGAAAAAGAGAGCTGGAAGGCATCTATTTAAGTTGATATTGCTTCTCTTGCAGACTCAAATTATATGTAAAGAGTCACGTTTTACATAAGAGTTTTTCGGGAAAATTCTAAGTTACTTTAATAAATGTAGATTGGTCAATAGGGTAAATTAGATATGATTACATGTTGACCCATCTCTGACCCAATTAAATTGTACCTTATCTGGAGTTTCATAAATATGTTCTATGGGACTTGATTTCTTTGTGTTTTCCCCATGAAATGAAGTTTTCCTATAAAATAAACTCAGTGAATGCTAGATAATATATTTTCCTGTTAAGAAATTTATTTTATTTTATTTATTTTTATTGCATTTTATTTTATTTTTTGAGACAGAGTTTTGCTTTTGTTGCCCAGCCTGGAGTGTAATGGCGCAATCTCGGCTCACCGCAACCTCTGCTTCCCGGGTTCAAGCAATTCTCTTGCCTCAGCTTCCCGAGTAGCTGGGATTACAGGCATGCGCCACCACGCCTGGCTAATTTTGTATTATTAGTAGAGACAGGGTTTCTCCATGTTGGTCAGGCTGGTCTTGAACTCCCGACCTCAGGTGATCCACCCGCCTCGGCCTCCCAAAGTGCTGGGATTACAGGCGTGAGCCACTGCGCCTGGCTAAGAAATTTATAATGCATGTTTGCATGGTAGAACCTCTGGGATCTTATAAAATCAAGAAACTCGTTTGACCATGTTTAACTTTGTTAAATACATCATTTTCCCCATTTGCCATGAAGATTGACATGCTAAAGAATTAGTGCTTTATAAAACATTTATTAGGAATTTCTGAGCTAAAATGTTCTTCTAGTAGATAATATAGAATTATTTCTAAAAATCACTACTAAAACGCAAAGTATGCAGATTTTAGTGAAACAAATTATATTTTTATGTTATGAGATTATTTACTTAAATAAATAATTGCTGCCTTTGAAAATAATGAAAGAAACTGAACTGTGGGATTCTTAAGGTAGCAACTGAATATTTATTTTTGTGTTCTTATCACCCAGCTCAATGCCAGAGTCAAAAGCTCAATGTTTGTTGAGTTAATAACAGTAAAGAAAAATATACCTGAGGATTTTAGACTACCCTGTGCACAAGAAGACTCACTCAAATGTTATAAAGAAAATTAAAATCTGTTCTGGTCCATGCAAAATAGTGTATTTTACTTAAATGGCTCACAATTTCTTTCACGAAATAACTTTAGTCACTAGCAGAGTCTCATTGAGAATGAATACATTCTATTTATACTTTTCTAAGCAAAAAGAAAAACAATGCAGAACTGTAGAGTAGCTGTTATAGCTGTCCCATAAGGGACTGACAAGTTTTTTCTTTTTCTTTTTTAAATGACTGTTTTCTAAGAGATAATAGGAAAAAATATTAATTAAGCCTGTATCCTTTTTTTTTTTCTGATACTTTCAATGCAAGTTATAAATTTACTTAAATTTTCCACTGGAAAATTATATATAATTTATAAATGCCACAGGAAAATATACCACTGGTATATTCCACTGGAATAACAAACATTTTTTCGGTGGCATTTTGGAGTTATTTTATTTTGTTTTGGTTTTGAAACTATTGGAAAAACCATGGAATTATGTCATAGTATTGCGTATGCAGACTGGCAAAACAGGAACATGAAGTGACAACAGTCAATGTAGTGGTAATTTGGGGTTAATAATAATTTAATGTTCATAGTAATCCATGACTAATTATCCCAATTCTCTTTATATTTTCCTTTTGATACCTTAAGGCTTTTGCTTATTTTGTTATTTTTTTAAACTTTGGGGGAATAAAATCAGATCACAACAAGCATGTAGAGGGGCTCTGAGTAGGCTAGTGATATTGACGCTGGGTAGAATTGTGGACAGTGATATTAAGGTAGGACAGTGATATTGAAGCTGGGTGGAGTTATGGTCTGCCAACATGCTCATTAGATTTGTAGGCGCTGCGTATACATATTTCTGGCATTAATCTGGTGGACTGGAGCTATGGTCTTGACATAGAAAATATCACTGTGTCTTGATACCAGAGAGAGAGCCCCAGGCTGATGGAAACATCTTTCAAACTATTAACTGTATAATAGATTTTCGTGCCACATAGGTCAGAGAAAAATTTTGACCCTCTGAGTCCACGTCTTTCTTTGTTCGCACTGAATTATTTGCTCCTCAGTATTGCCCTCCTTGTTATTTTTCTTGTGGTAGTTATTTAACTGCAGCATCTATTCATTCCTCTTCTCAAGCCTTCTGGATGATTGCATTTTATTCCCACAATGTTTTATTCTTTTCAGTAAGACTTTTCTCTTTCATTAGTTATCCAGCATCTGGAATTCTATACCTTGCTTAAAAACATAATTAGAGGAGAATGAACACTTCCCCTCGTAGTCTATTCATTCACTACTTCATTAAATACATACATTAAATAACTTCAATTCTATAATATGAGAGGGAAAAAGAATAATGGGAGAAGTGCATTCAGCTTAGTATAGAATTTCAATACTTTAATGATAATGCTATCTGAATTAAATTCTTAAAGAATTAAGTGAATATTTATTGAATGACTGTGCTGTGCCAGACACTAGTACCTACTACATAGGTGATGACCATACTGTGAGAACAAGATAGACATTATTACTTCCTTTATGGGACTTACTGTCTATTTGCAATGCATAAGCAGATACATGATAAAATTACTATGCACTGTTATACTTCTTATAAAATGGTGGTGGATACAACATTCCAGGCACAGATTATATCGGGTGCACAGTATTTAGAAAAACTCTTGAGACCATATTATAGAAAGCACAGAAGGAGGCCAATATGGCTAGCAGGTAGCAAGTAAGAGAGTGACAACAGATGAGTCAGAGGTTCAACCAGGCAGCATCTCGATCCATTGTGAGGAGTTGGGATTTTATTCTAGGTGTAATGGAGGGCAACACAGAGTTTTCAAACAAAGGAAGGGCCTGACCAGATTTGTGATTTTATGGTTTCGTATTTCTTGTTAGAAAAAATGAATCCGTGGAAGTAAAAAGTAGAAGCAGAGATAAGTCTTTAGCTTTTCATCTCCTTTTCTTTTCTTTCTTTTTTTTTTAAAGTTCAGATCAGAAATGTTGATGGCTTGGTTAGGGTGGTAGTAATGGGAAAAGAGAGAAGTACATAAAATGGAGAAATATTTTTGGAAGTGACATGGTAGCATTCATTGTTTATGCAATATAGGGAGTAAAGGGAAGGAAGTAAGTACAAATGAAGGTTTTTCTGGGTTGAATTTTATTGACAGGGCTATTTACTGAGGGAGAAGCAGATCTGGAGGTTTGGATGGTATGAGCAAGTTTCGTTTTAAACTTCTACTTTGGACTTCCTATATTTGAGATGCCTACTAGACAACTAAGTGGAAGTGTGAGCCTATTTATCTATGTATTATAATTCTTTATATATCTATCTACCTGCCTATTGATGTACTGGGACTCAGACAATCTAGATTGAAGGTATAAGTCTGGAAGGCAGTGCACAGATGGTGCTGGAAACACCTGAATTAGGGAAAAGTGAGCAGTCTCAGGAATGAGTCCTGAGACATCCCTCTCTGTGGAATTTTGGTAAAGGAGGAGAAGCCAACAAAGAAAACTGAGAAGGAGAGGCCAGAGGGTAGAGGAAAGCCAAGGAGTGCAGTGACACTGAATCTTAGGGTAGAGAATGTTTCAAGAAACCAATACCGTCTGTTTCAAATGCTGCTAAATAGTTGAACAATATGCCGACAAATGTGTCCCTGATTTAGCAACTTGGAGCTATTGATTATCTAGACAAGAATCATTTCAGTGGAGATGGGGAGATGCAACCCAGGTAAGCATGGATCGAATGCAAGAAATGTGAATGCAAAATGGAGAGGAAGCAGAGTGTATAAAATATTCTTTCTTATTTTTTTTGGTAAAGGTAAACAGAGAAATGAGAAGGGAGCTGGTGTGGAATGTGGGGGCCAAGAGAGGTTTACTTGTGCTTAATGAAAACTCTTCTGATATTTTAAAAATATGATTGATATGGTTTAGGTGTGTCCCCACCCAAATCTCATCTTGAATTTTAATTCCCACAATTCTCACATGTCTTGGGAGGAACCTGGTGGGAGGTGACTTAATCATTGGAGCAGGTCGTTCCCGTGCTGTTCTCATGATAGTGAATAAGTCTCAGGAGATCCAATGGTTATACAAAAACGGGAGTTTCTCCACACAAGCTCTCTTCTCTTGTCTGCCACCATGTGAGATGTGCCTTTCACCTTCCACCATGATCATGAGACCTCCCCAGCAATGTGGAACTCAGTCCAATAAACCTCTTTCTTTTGTAAATTGCCCACTCTCAGGTATGTCTTTATCAGCAGTGTGGAAAACAGACTAATACAATGAGGAATTACATATTTCATAGGAACAAAGAAATTTCAAGAAATAGCTAGAATTCAGCTGTTAGTTGAGTAGTAGTCAAGTATTTTTATTAACACAGTCCATCACTTACCTTTCCTTATCATTTACATCTATACCTGATTACAAATGTATGTCATTGATGATAATGATCGTGTGAACAACTAGCATGAAATAAATGCTCCTGTTTTATATAGATATGAGTATCTGGAGCAGTCATGGGAAGCAGTAATATATTCTTTGTCCGAAGGTTCCCTGGCGATTGGCAATTTTTTAAAAAAGATTGTAGTGTCAGCTCTATGGCTCTAGCTGCAACGGTAATGGAATATTTTTGCCATATTAATTCCAGCTTGTTCTTCTCATCTACTGGTGTTTCTAGTGATGCTTCTGAAATCCTGATGCCACTGTGGTCTCTGCCTTTACGAGTCATTCTAGAGTTACCTTATTAAAACAGAGGGAAACTTGAATAGAAACTCAGCTTCTCCCTTGTTAACAGAACTCTGCAGTTCTCAAACATTTCAACATCAGGGCAAAAGTGGCAAAAGAGAAAGTCTGTTTGCGGTCAGCCTGAGCTGCCCACAATCCTAAGGCCCACCTTTCTGTGAGTCTTCAAGACCACTGCCAACACCACCACACATGCCTTCTGCAGTGGTCTCTGAGTGGAAGTGCTTTAAAAGCCTTAAAAACATCTATCAGTGTTTTACAATCTTCTATGTGGACTAGTAGAGCTAAAGTAAGGTGAAAACCTGCGTATCAGTGTGCTTAGCTCCAAGGACTGCCAAACGCAGAGGGTCCTTTGTGGATAGATTCTTATCTTACACTCAATATGTTTGGCTGGCCAGGCACGATGGCTCACACCTGTAATCCCAGCACTTCGGGAGGCCGAGGCAGGTGGATCACTTAAGGTCAGGATTTCGAGACCAGCCTGGTAAACGTGGTGAAATCCCATCTCTACTAAAAATACAAAAATTATCTGGGCATGGTGGTGAGTACCTATAATCCCAGCTACTTGGGAGGCTGAGACAGGAGAATCACTTGAACCCGGGAGGCAGAGGCTGCAGTGGGCCAAGATCTCCCACTGCACTCCAGCCTGGGTGACAGAGTGAGACTACACTTCAAATATATATATATTTGCCTGGAAGGGTTTTCAGATGACAGATAGTTGTTTTGATAGTTGAGGATGTTGTTCCTCATCTTGGCAAGGAGATCAATTCAGGGACCAACTCAGCCATATGCCCAAAAGACAGAAAGGAGTGTCTCCCTATTGAGGATCTGAAGCATTGTCTCCTCAATCAGAAGTAATCCTGGGTTGCAGTAGGTAGAGGTTGCTACCTACTTCCTACTGGGAAGTGTCTATCTACTCCCATGGTGCCTCTTCAAAATCTGTTTGTTTATTAATAATTTCATCTGTGTGGCAGTCCAAGAGAAGAGACAAAACTTGCTACCTTAGGCAAATTGCTTCCTCTAGGTGGCTGCAGTAAAATCTCTAATGTAAAATTGTGGTGTATGCCTTGTTATTTGTCTCTGAACTCCAGGAAACTGTCAAATGGAGCATTTGGAAATGACAGACATCTAATCAACATGTTTGCTGCTGTTTTAGGATTTGCCAATTGATAACATAACGGTGTATCTGCTGTTTCATAAAGGTCATGCTGTCACATAATTCTTGTCTGCAGAGCCTCATTCACTACAAGGTGAGTGCTTGAGAAAGAACAGGGTAGTATGACGGTTTCAGACAGATGCATTTATTTGCGTGCATTTGATGCAGAGTTGGGAATGAAACTCAGAAAGCATCAATACCATTCCCTTCATTGCTCTTTTGAACTGCCCTGTTTCAAAAGCTAAACTTACAAAAATAGAAAATGAGTATAATTAAGTGGTCTAATTTAGAATGATGGACTTTCTAAGTCGACTATTGAGTTTACTTTGATGCAAAAATTTCAACCTTTTGGAATGTTAGCCATCGCTCATTCTGTGTGTGTTTGTGTGTGTGTCTGGATTGAAAGGAAGGCACAATTTAAAAATCTTTAAAAAAGGAAAGCTCTTTTAATTCTGTAATATACATAATTTAGAAGTGAAAATAATGTTGTTTGATGATATTTTTAATTGTTTTAAGTGGTAAGGTGATTTGGTCAAAGTAGGAAATACTCATTTTAGCAGGGTTTTTATTTATTTATTTTTTTGGGATGGAGTCTTGCTCTGTTGCCCAGGCTGGAGTACAGTGGCATGATCTCAGATCACTGCAACCACCGCATCCTGGGTTCAAGCGATTCTCCTGCCTCAGTCCCCCGAGTGGTGGGGACTACAGGTGCATACTACCATGCCCAGCTAATTTTTGGTATTTTTAGTAGAGACGAGGTTTCACTGTGTTAGCTAGGATGGTCTCAATCTCCTGACCTCGTGATATGCCCACCTTGGCTTCCTAAAGTGCTGGGATTACAGGCGTGAGCCACCGTGCCTGGCCTTTTATTCTTTTTGTAATAGGAGGATGAGAATATAGCATTCACACAAGACAACATTCACTTTCAACATTATGGAACCCCCCAGTCTTAATCTGTTTGTGCTACTGTAACGGAACACTTGGCACTGGATAATTTATTGAAAAACCCAGACATTTACTTCTCACAGTCCTAGAGGCTGGGAAGTCCAAGATCAGGGCACTGATATTTGGTCTGGTGAAAGTCTTCTTGTAGCATCCTCACATGGCAGAAGAGAGAAGGGCAAACTAACCAACAGCTGCGGGAAGCCTCTTTTAAAATGGCTTTAATGTCATTAAGGAGAAAAGGAGCCCTTATGGCCTGATCAACTCTTGAAGGTCTCACCTCTTAATAACATCAATTGGCAACACCTGAATTTGCACTCAAGTCACAGCACAATCTTATCCTTTAAGCCAGTCTCTCACACCCATGCACAGATCTGTTGGCTGATAAAAGTCATTCAATAATGCACTACAGTTATTCATAGCCAACACCTCAGATCTTCCTCACTTCATCCAGACTTGCCTACTCTGACCATATTTCTAAATAATTCAAACCTTTGCTTTCTGTCCTCAGACCTAATGTTGCTTCTAAGCCCTCCTTTAGAGTATGAATTGTATTGTTTGCTGTTTTTTTGTGGTATCATTCTCATTTCTTTCTTTTCATTTGTACAAATTTATGGGGGTACATGTGAAATTTTGTTACATGCATAGATTGTGTAATGGATAAAAAATATAGTATATATCCACAATGAAATACTATTCAGCCCAAAAAGAATGAAATTATATCTTCTGTATGGTTACTGTTTTTAACACTAATCCTAGGACTGTAAATTGGAGGGAAAATGAATGTTCTGAATTTACTTTTATGTTTAATGTTTTAATTTAATGTTTAAAATTTAGTGTTAACTTTTTCCCTCCATAGCATCTGGATTTCAGCTTCATTTGGTCAGAGGTGACTTGACTCCCTGGTTTTTGTCTTCCTTGACTCCTTTGGGTAGGACTGGGTGACAACACCCTGTTTTGGGTCATCTGAATTCAACTTCTGACTCAATTACAGCGATGGTGTCTGCAGAGGTTGTACTCAGATAGATCATTATTTATTGTACGTCATCTCAGCACTTTAATATGATAGGTTAACTCTTTGCAAATAGTCACTAACTATGGCTTCAGGGGTCTGTGTAGTCTCTAAAGTTTCGTGGTAAACTAATAAATATCATCCAGAACTAGCTGCTGCAATCAGACACTTGTATCTTAAAAGAATGACCAGAAGGTAATTGGAACATCAACTTCAATCTCATTACTAACATAAAAATAGTCTTGTAGAATCTCTTACTTTTTTTTATCAGTAACTTAAAATCATTTATTGAGAATTGTCAGGGTAAGAACCACCACTTCTTAATCAGCATTTCTCAAAATGTTGCACTTCCAGGGGATCAATGAGATCAAAACTATATTTACAATAATCCTAAAATGTTATTTGCTCATTTCACTCTTTCTGTCATATGTATACAGTGTAATTTTCCAGAGCTACATAATATGTGATGATGTCATTATCCTTACAGTGACTGGAATTTATGCTTGTGTATTCTTATGTCTTAAACTTTTCCATTTTTTTAGTATTCAATATACATATATACAGATAGATAGAGAATGATAGGTAGATAGATAGAGCCTGCATAAATAAAAGCATTTGGGAATCCTCGTGACTTTCAAGAATATAAAGGAAGCCTGAGACCAAAAGTTTGAGAATGTCTGATACAGTTTTGCAAAACATGTTTTGCTGCTTGTATTTTAGACTCTGTAAGATAAATTATTTTCAATGTCTCCTCAATTCGTAATCATTATATAAACTGACAAAAGGCTGCTTTATTGCTTACCTTTCAGAAAGATAATAAGAATTCTCATATACACACTTACGATGTACTCATACAAATAAACAATAAACATTTTTTAAAAAGGAAAGAAATACTGGACTTTTACTTACATAAAAAATAATTCTTAGTTATGTGGAAATAGATGAGCTATATGGTATTTTTAAAAACAAATACATGATTTTAAATCATTAGAGTACAGCCTCAAATGTCAGCCTATTCAACGACTGACCAATGTTGTAAGCCATGGGTATCTTAACTTCTCTGT
The DNA here is from genome assembly GCF_001698545.2 of Rhinopithecus bieti. Taxonomy (NCBI): domain Eukaryota; kingdom Metazoa; phylum Chordata; class Mammalia; order Primates; family Cercopithecidae; genus Rhinopithecus; species Rhinopithecus bieti. The sequence continues at coordinate 2,688,286 of NW_016805697.1, forward strand.
GTCTCTGTTTCCTTCTCTGTAAAAATGGAGTTGACAATTCCAGTTATGTCACATGATGGTTAAATATAAATGAGTTAGCACACTTGAGGCACTTGGAATATTACTTAGCACATGGTAGCACTCGACAAGTGTTAACAGTTAGCTATCACCATTATTTCTACCGATTGATTACAGTGTAATGAGAGCTTAAATGTAAAACTGGGGTCCAAATTTTTCTTCTGAGTTTCATCCTCATGGTTGCAAATGATAGGATTTCCTTCTTTTTCAAGGCTGAATAGTAGCCATTGTATGGATAATATTCATTGCGTGCATACTATTTATACTATTCGTTACATGGATACTATCCATTGTGTCCATGTATACATGTATATCACATTTTCTTCTTATCCATTCATTGGTTGATGGACATTTAGTTTGATTGATTATTTTGGAAATAACATGAAAGCCTAAGAGAAAGTTTAATTTTATATCTGCATATATTTTTGCACAGCAATTTGGGGAATATTTTTCATTCTTTAAGTCATTAAATAAAACTTTGGGCTTCGCAATTGTTCTCTAGCTATTTAGTTGGATTAGTTGGGGATGGCAGAGCACAGAGTGGGAACAATATTTCAAAGAGAAAAGGTAGGAATAATGAAGATTTGGTAGTCTTATTGGAATATAGACAGAAGAATTTGATCTACAACTTTAGGTTACTCCTTGGTTGGACTGTTTATTTTAACGCTAGAAAAAGGAGTAGAGGCTGAAGTGCTTACCATATGTCATGGTCAATTATTTGGAATTACTTTTAAGGCCAAAACGTGCTTCCAAATTCTGAACATTCACTTTTGCTCCAATTTATGGTCCTAGGATTAGTGTAACAAACAGTAACAATATAGCCAAATGACTTTCTGTTTTTAAGTCAGGTCCAGTTTGCTGAGAATAATGATTTGTGACATGAACCTGAAGAAGCCACAATAATTGACATAGTCCAAACTAGCAATCTAATTATAGTACTCTCCATTGCAGCTTTCTCTTAAACTAATTCTATCTTGAGCTTGAGGAATGATGTCATAGTTTCTCATGGTATACATTTTCCATGTATACAAAGAAGAAACAATATCCACTGACATTTTACATGTAAAGATCTGAATGGAGAATGTGGACGATTTTCATGTTAAGATAATCCACAATTATATTAAGTTATAATTGGGTCATAACCCTGAGAATATCTGAATTCTTCCTTCAACTAGTTTCCAAAGAGAAAAATGCAAGTAAAGTACATGTTGCTATTTACTGGGCATTGCCCTAACCAAGAGAGAGTTTGGTGGCACCCAGGGAATCCTTTTCTTAAATTATTCAGGCAGAGTACTAGAATGACAGCCAGTCCACATATCTGTTTTGCCTACTTCTGGTTTGAGACCTGGTGCCATGGTAGGTATTGAAAATAAAAAGACGAATAAGCCAAATTCTTTCCCTGAAGAAGCTTACTTTTTAATAGGTGATTACTGAGAGTGCCTATGTAGTTATTTTTATGAGGTACACTGATGACTAAAAGAAATAGTTTTCTTGAGTTGTGCTAATATTTGGGTTCACCGAATTCCTCTCAAATATTTATTAAACTGTGGTTTCCTCAGGGTTATGTATGTGGCAGAGTAATGATTGACCAACACAAAGGAGGAGGTGGTGACTGCGTTGTGGCAGTATACGGCCCACAACTTCTATCATTTGTGAATTCATAACAATGTTGAAAGACTTGAAGTGTTGAAAACGAAATTAAAGATATTTTCCATTAAATATAAAACAGCTGTATCTTCATTTAAGGAAGATAATTGTTATCATACTTTCCTAATCTCAAGCAAATTCTTTAAATAAATAATCCGCAAAAATCAATAATGTCTTTACTCTGTCTATAGTAGTCCTCTACTATAATTTTCCAAAAGCATGAGCAAAGTGTCATTGCTAGCTTCAAGGCATTAGATTTTAAACACTATTTCCATGAGTCAAGACAACATAATTAATTTTTGGCATTAAATAAAAGGTATGGCGAGAAAAATATTCAGAATTGTTAAGAAATTCCCATAATTTTTCACATAAGGTCTAGCTCTAAAGGAAAGAATAGTACTTTTTTTTAATATAAGAAAATGACCAGTACTTGGAAATATAATGTAAGGCTCTGTATATCCATGCCTCTACTTGAGTACTTACTATTTTAAATTGTATTTAGTCATCAGCACTGCTGATTTTAGGCAAGAGGCTGTTGGTCAAATGCTGGTTTAGTACTGAAATTCAATCTATGTTTCTAAATCCATTTTAAACAAAATAGCACATTTCTGGAATGTTAACTTCTTTATAAAGTATGGATCTCAAATTTTTTCTTGTTCATTCTTTTTGTCATTGTTGTTGTTCATTTGTCTAGCCCCTTCCTTTACAGACATACCTAGAATAAAAAGGTTGTAACTTACACTCTCGACGATAAAGCTGACAGTGACACCAGTTAACATGAATTAGGCTAACTTGTGAAAGTCCCAGATTGCTAGCAGTATTGGAGCCTTTACAATGAAAATCAATGAGTTAAATTGGCTAGAACAAATAAGGTGACAAAGGGTAATGATGAGTGGCAGAAAGGAAGAGAACCTGCAATTTAGGAACCAATAAAGCCATTGCATTTAGCTTAGCACAAAAACTTGATGAGATATATTAGATAGTTAATTATATGTATTAAAAGTGGTAGCCAAAGATTTTATTGTTTTCTCTAGTGAAGGCAAAAAGAGGGCTTCTTATTGAGTATTTTGCTTCAATGGAAAATTGAGGTCTCATTCAAATTAGAATTAAGCAAAAGCCATTTGCAAAGGATATGTAAGAGATTAAGCTGGATAATCAGAGCACTTCCAGGAAAATGTTTCATTTTCACCAGAATGAAACCGAATCAATTGTTTATTAGCAGCGTAACTCTGTGAACAGGGTGTTCTTGCTGTTTATGTGAGAAGTGTTTTAGGGATCTGATTTGATAAATACAAAACTATGATTCTTCACCATTGAGCCCTTGCAGAAAAGAGTGTACAATCTTTACTTCCGAGTCATTATTTCAGTTGGAAGGTCATAAAACAGTGTGTGGATATGGGGGTTAAATTTGGGGAGATAGGATTTCTCAGGACTTCTACAAGTAGTCCCTCTTCTTTTGCCCCTGTGATATCAGAGCCGCCAAACTTGATGATGACTAGATGGGGCTGAAATCAGTGATTGATGTTTTCTAAGCAAACCATCAGTTTTGCACATCCATTATTACCATCAGCACATCCATGCCCACCCCCAACTCAGAGGTTCAATGCCAAATATTGAAAATCCTGTGACACCACCAACTGGTAAGTGGTAAGAAAGCCTCATCATACTAATTCTGAGAGCTATTAAACGTATTTTAGGCTGCAAGATACTTAAACAACTATACCAGGACACATAGTTATATGCCCTCAGCTGACCATTGGATTAAGATCTAGCAAACTCCTATGATGCTTAGACACAAATCTGAGGATTTCCAGAGAGAATCTGGAAATTATGGGATGGAGAAGCCTGCCCCAGCACGTTGACTTTGTTCTCTCTCTCTCTTTTTCTTTCTGTCTCCCAAAAGAACAATGGATGGAGACTTAACTTACTGGCTTTCTCAGGTAGTAATATGGAAACAATAGTGGCCCCAAAGTAGGTAGTAAGGAAGTGCGTTCCGTACCAGAAACACCTGTGTTCAGGGGATCTTGGAATGTAGCAGTGACTCAGGCCCATGTCCGGATGTGGATTTACCATAAAGTTACATGCTTTCTTAAATTTAACTTTATTATTTATGTATGTATTTATTTATTTGAGAAAAGGTCTCACTCTGTCACACAGTGCAGGTGCGATCTTGACTCACTGAAGCCTCCAACTCCTAAGCTCAAGCAGTCCTCCCACTTTAGCCTCCTTAGTTCACCACCATGCCCAGCTAATTTTTGTATTTTTAGTAGAGATGGGATTTTGCCATGTTACCTGGGCTAGTCTCGAACTCCTGGGCTCAAGCGACCCATCTGCCTCAGCCTCCCAAAGTGCTGGGATTACAGGCCCGAGCTACCATGCCCAGCTGCCTCATGCCTTTGCCTCAATGTTATTCACTTGCAGAAACCCAATCTAAGCTTCTGGTAGAGGCTGTAGAAATGTGTTTATAGGGTAACATGTGCTGGTACACTTGCAAATATGAAATAGTCCAACTGAAATTGGCTAACATTCCATTTTCTTTCTAACTTTCCCTTCCTCACCCTTTCCTTCATTTCAGGGGTCATTGGAGTAGCAATGAATGTTTTAAGGATCTGTAGAAACACTGACTTGGGGAAATATTTAGTTGCCATTTAGTGGAATATATGTGGCTAGGAGTTCCTTCTGTGAGGCACTAAACAACAGTCAGGCATGCGTATAATGGTGGTGTTGTTATGAAGGAGAAGAGCCAGGGGCCCCGTGCAGGGCCAGCTTTGCGGGCATGTTACCTGTATGATTTAAACAGTTCCTGGCAGTTAGAAGGGTCCTGCGCTGATTTAACTGTCTCCCATCACTTTCTCAGAAATTTTAATACTTTTTGAACAAAAGGCTGCACATGTTTTATAGGCAGTTCTGGCTGCAAGCACCCTTTAAAACAATAATCAACATACAGTAAATGTGCCCCACTCCGCTCTTCCTTGGTGTCATTCAAGACAAAAGGTGACTCTGCAAGTGGCTGATTAACTCAGCATTTTCTAATAGATACATGTTTTCATTTCAAGTTTATCACGTAGATGGAATCCTTTAAATACACATATTAATATGGATTTTTAGAAAAAATAATTCAAGTGTAATGAGATTGCACATTTTAAGACTGTTCAAAGTTTATATTATGAGTAGAACAGCCTTTCAAGGTCTCTAAAATAAAATTTCACAGAAGAGACTTGAATATGAAAGAGATGACAAAGTTACTCAAAAAGTTGTTAAGGGTCAAATAAACCACTATAACTGAAAATATAAAAGAGAATCTTTGGAATGTTTCTATAAAAACAGTAGAAGAGAACACACTTCTGGTTTTGAGATATATGATTGTAATTTTAAAATTGATTTACTAAATATATAAGAAAAATTCAGATAAATGATAAACTCAATAGAAATTATCCTAGAATCTAGAAATTAATGGTAAGAAAGCAATTTTCAGATCATACTCAGTGATTCATTAGAAAGAAAAGGAAAATTTCACATAAATTAATGAATAAGCTCTTGATTTAGTAATAATACAATTATTTAATAAGAATAAATTGTCTATAACATATATAATTGTATACAATATAATTTTATACAATTTTATACTACTAATTATATGTATCTATATAATTAATTACTGCACAAGTAAACTTGAAGGGTCCTAAAATCTTAGTTTATAAATGTAAGAAACTCAATAGGGATTCTCAAATTTAACAACATTGAAAAGAGTTTCCATGAAGTGACCAATGATAAATAATATAGCTGAAAAAAGCTTTTCTATATTATCAATTTTTAAAGCTTCAATTAGGCTTTCTAGGGGGAAGGTAGTTATCTTTTTATTCTATATATAGCAATTATTACAATTATTACAAAATGTCATACTGTCATATGAAGAGACTATCACAGGGTATGTAGCTAAATATGTAGTAAAAATATTACCAAGATATGTCAGTAAGCCAATTAATGAACCACATTGTGCCATTTTTCCCAGTTTTGGTGTTATTTGTGGTAGTGAGCTACTTAAAATTTGTAATTTTTTGTGGCTTCCTTTCTCATTTTAAGTAAATATTTAAAATATTAATTCGATATTTTTAATTTTGTATTTTTTCAAGTGTTAACAGCCCCTTCCCCAGTATTATAATCTCTAGGTCTCACCAAACTTGGTACCACCCCTGTCCAGTTCAGCAATTTAGTGAAAAAATGAGAATACTTGGTCTGGTTTTCTGGTGCTAGAGCCAGTGGTTTAAATTGATACTCTGACCTAAAACTTAATTAGGATCCTGTGGACACTGTTTAATTGTAAAATAAATGAGTATCCAGAAGAGAAGAATTGCTCCATTCCACTGCCTTGTTTTCTTAAACCCTGAGTTTTTCAGGGGACATTTGACAGTGTACTCAATTTTGTAAATAAATGAGATGGAAGAGACCCATGAGTGACAAGGGATACAATAACCATAAACATCATCTAATCCAAACTGTTTTCTTTGTAAATGAGGAAAATGAGTTCCAGAGATGTCACATGAATGAAATAAATAGCTGGTACCAGAATGTAGGTTTAATTCCCTTCCCAGTTCTTTTCTCATTCACTTCACACGCTCATTCATTCAGTTGAGGGCTTATTGAATGCCGAACACTGTGTAAGGCACTAGAGATTGAGCAGCAAGCAAAACAGACAATTCCTGTTTGAGGAGCTCCTATTCTAGTATGGAAGGCAGCTAATCAAGAAGAGTAAAGTGTATTAAACACTACTGGCACAGGGATTTCAACCTTTCTACTCCCATACCCAGTGCTTGACCTGTTTATGCTAGAGCCTTATAAATAAGACCAGACAATAGACTACCAAGTACTCAAGGGTCATCAACAACTAGTGATCAAGTCAAGTCCTAATTCTTACTTAATTTGAAGACTTTATTTTATTAAAGTTATTTTGCTGGAAATTTAAATATGAAAGTTTTGTAGTAACGCTGAATTTCTGATGAAGTCTTGACAGTTTAAAGTGGACAACAAATGCCAAAAAATGTATTTTTAAAAAACTCTTAAGTGTACATTTAAAGCAGTATAAATAAAAATTGAAATCAATGTTTGTAGAGACAAATAATGGGCAAGGTTGGCATTCACTGTAAGTCAAAAACTAAAATGTGCTATGTTCCCAAAATATGAAGACCCAAATAACTGACACTAAAAGACAGAATATTGTTTTTACTAGAATATGTAGAGAAATGCAATTCAAAAGGACTGGCAAAGTCATTGTAGAAGACTAAGATGGGATTTAGCTAGAAGCTCTGGGACCAAAGTTTAGATAATTTTAAGGTAAAATATACTAATAATTTTTTTGCCGTCAGTGCTTAATGTCAATTATCTATCCCTCTTGGTACTAAAGTTCTGGGTGAGGTAGTGTCACGCTCGTTGGTAATTGGACCCTATGAAGATTATGTCTTGTAATTTGAATTAGTATTTAATTGACTGATTTTTCTTTGTTTTTAACAAAAGAACATGAAAGGAAAGATAAGTAGAGGGTTTGAAAAGGGTAGAAAGCCCATTTAAATATATGCACAGCACAGAGTCTAAGGAAATGAAGAGACTCTAAAATAAAGCTGTTCATTGGGGGCATTAGAGTTGTGAAAGCCAGAAAGTTCTTTTCAGTAATTAACAAATGTTTTGTTATTGCAACCTATGTGCTAGATCCTGCCCACATAGACTGACAATAACACATAAATTACAGGGTACCTTAGAAGGTGTTAAATGCTAAGGAAATGAAGAAAGAGTAGGATCAATGTGATGGGGAGTGCAATGGTGGGGGTTAGAGTTGTTTGAAATTTTAAATAAAAGTATGAGGGTGGGTCTCATTGAGAAAGTGACCTTTACACCAAAACCCAAAGGAGGTAGCCATGGAGACATGGGGATATGGGGGTGGAAGGGAGAGCATTTCAGAAAGTCATGCAAAGGCCCTAAAATGAAATCACGACCAATGTGTTTAAAAAACAGAAGGGCCAATGTGCCTGCAAAAAGAACTTTTTTCTTAAAAAACAAATATTTTACGAAATGGAGGTGTGAAAAGGCAAAATCTTTGATTTCCAAAAATAAAACAGGTTCAACAGTTGGGCAAGACTGGAAATTGATTAGAATAAATGAAGCACATGCTCAAAAGCATGGAGACACGAAGCACATGGCGAGATCAGGTAAGCGTGAATGGCTAGCTAGAACTAGACTGCAGGTTTCATAATAGGGACATGTAGAAAAAATGGGGTGAAATCATGGAGCAAAAGTTCTCATATAACGCAGTTTGAATTTTTTCTTACAAGTGATGAGGAAGCCATTGAAGATTGAGTTTTTAAAAATAAATGAATATGTGGCAATTTTACAATCATGATGAATTAAAAAATAGAGACATTAGATGTTGTCAGGTTTGTTTGTTTTTATTATTTTTAAAACTGTTCTAGTGGATGTGTAGTGGTATCCCTTAAAGATGTTGAAAACATTTTTCTATGCATACTGGTTATTTGTAGAATTTCTTTTGTCAAATCTCTGTTTAAATCTTTTAGCCAATTTTCATTGGGTTGTTTTCTCCTACAATTGAGTTGTAAAAATTCTTTATATATAATGGATACAAGTATTTTGTCAGATATATGGTGAATATTTTCTCTTAGTAATATGACTTTCCTTTTCGTTTTCTTAAGGTAGTTTTTGAAGAGCAGCCAAGTTTTAATTTTGGAGTCCTATTATCAACTTTTTTTTTAATGGTTCATGCTTTTTTTGTTGTTCTATCCACAAATCTTTGCTACCCCAAGGTTGCCAACATTTTCTCCTATGCTTTTTTAAAGGTCTTTTATAGTCATGACCTTTACATTTATGCCTATGATCTGTTTGGAGTTAAATTTTATGTATGGTGTGTAAGAGTAAAGATTTATAGCCATACATTGCTTAATGACAAGAATATGCTTTTTGAAATGTGTCATTAGGCAATTCTCTTGTTGTGTGAACATCTTACAGTGTACTTACACAAACCTAGATGGTATAGCCTAAGCTGTATGGTGTAGCCTATTATTGCCCCCAGGCTACAAACCTGTACAGCATGTTACTATACGGTAGACAGTTGTAACACAGCAATAAGTATTTGTGTATCCGAACACATCTAAACAGAGGAAAGGTACTGTAAAAACACTGTGCGAAAGATAAAAATAGTATACTTGTATAGGGTTCTTCAAGTGAATGGAGCTTACAGGACTGGAAATTGCTCTGAGTCAGTGAGTGTTGAGTGAATGTGAGGGTCCAGTACATTATCATACACCACTGTAGACTTTATAGACATTGTATACCGAATTATTTAACAATTCTTTCTTCAGTCATAAATTGACTTTAGCTTACTGTAATTTTTAACTTTATAAACTTATTTTGTCTCTATTTTTGACTCTTTTGTAATAACACTTAAAGACATAAATATATTATACAGCTATACAAAAATATTTTCTTTCTTTACATCCTTATTTTATGTTTTTTCTAGGTAAATTTAAAAATTTTTCTGACTGGGCGCATTGGCTCACGCCTGTAATCCCAGCACTTTGGGAGGCCGAGGTGGGTGGATCGCAAGGTCAGGAGTTCAAGACCAACCTGGCCAATATGGTGAAACCTCGTCTCTACTAAAAGTACAAAAATTAGCTGGGCATGGTGACACATGCCTGAAATCCCAACTACTCAGGAGGCTGAAGCAGGAGAATCGCTTGAACCTGGGAGGCAGAGGTTGCAGTGAGCCAAGATTACGTCATTGCTTTCCAACCTGGGCAACAAAAGTAAAACTCCATCTCAAAAATAAATAAATAAGATAAGTTAAAGCAGTTAACTAAATGAAAGTATCTAAAATCCACTTTGACCTTTCAAATTGAACTTGTTATTTTTACTCCTACCCTAAACACTCAGTATATCACACCCTATCTGTGTGCATGGCATGATTATGTTAGTCGCTCGAGCATTTTGTGAAAGATGTGGCCCTGGAGACAAAAGGGCACACAACATAAAATAATATTAACACTGAAGGAAATAATAGATACATGTTACCTGTGAATAAGAAATTTAGCTTACTGTTACTAAAACATAATGGACTAGAATAAATACAGATGTGTTCCTCAAATTTTAAGTTACTATCTTTATCACCACAAATTTCAGATATACTCAAAACTTGTATATATAGAACTAACAGAAGGGTCTATGTCTTCAAAACATAGTTTGCTGAGATTTCATGAATACCAAAAAACATTATTTCATGTAACATATTGTAGTTTTTATTATATTACATTGTTATTTTAGCTGAAAGATTAGAGTATATAAAATTACTCTGGGCCGGATTCAGTGACTTACGCCTGAAATCCCAGCACTTTGAGAGGCTGAGGCGGGTGGATCACCTGAGGTCAGGAGTTCGAGACCAGCCTGGCCAACATAGTGAAACCCCATCTCTACTAAAAATACAAAAAATTAGCAGGGCGTGGTGGCTGGCACCTGTAATCCCAACTACTAGGGAGGCTGAGGCAGGAGAATCACTTGAACCTGGGAGGTGGAAGTTGCAGTGAGCCAAGATCACGCCATTGCACTCCAGTCCAAGCAAAAAGAGCGAAACTCTGTCTTGAAAATAAAATTACTCTGATCCTTAATGATTTCAGTTCAAGGGGAACTATATTTTGTCAGAGATAAATTTTAAGGAATTAGGTTGAATGTAAATAATATCTTAGACCTTTTCTAAATCATCCATCACAATGTTGGAGTAGAAAATGGGACCCCCAGTATAATCCAAGAACGTGACTAGGTATAAGCAGTAACACTGTGCAGAGATAAGACTTTCTTCAGACCAGCAGCCAAAAACACTGTCAATTCTAAAGAGAATAAAAGCATTTATTTGCTATTTGATATTCAATGTCAGATATTTCAAATAAATTATCTTGACATCTAGGGGGTAGAATTGGAATGAATGGCACTGATATGTAAGACTATCAGTTTGATTTCCAAAATATCTCACTTATCCACCTACTTCTTTTCAATTTCACTGCCACCAGCCAGTCTTGGCTACCATCAGGGAGAGCCTTATGACTGGTGCAGCGTCTCTTAGTTGATCTTTCTGTTTCCATTCTTTCTCTCCTATAATCTATTTGCCATGCATTACTCAGAATGACCTTTATAAATACAAATCACATTAGGTCATTTCTCTTCTTGAAATTCTGTAATGACTTTCCCTTGATCTTTTACTAAGATGTAAAGGCCTTATCTTATTTATAGCCTGCCCCTCTGGTTTCCTCTCATGCTAATCTCCCTGCCATGTGTTATTCTCTCTCTGATCCTTTTCCACTCACTCGGAGAAAATACTAAATTCTTCCCAGCCAGCACCTTTGCACCTGCTTGTTCCCTCTGCTTTTACTTACAATGTCCTTCTCCACTCCCACACCTGCCTTACCACGCTTCTAATTATTAGCCTCTCATCCTTCTCGTATTGCTTTAAGTATCATCTTTAGAGCTGTGTCTTTCCTAAAATATGTAAGTATGCTTATATATTTTGCTTATGTTTTATCACAGTACCTTATTTCATAGCACTAATAAAAATATATAATTTGAAATGTATTTATTTGGATTCTTCATTTGCCCATTCATTTAGCAGATATATAATGAGCAGCTATTACATGCCTGGCACTTCTCTAGGTATGATTCCAAAAGGGAACAAATCACATAAAAATCTTCATGAAGCTTATATTCTGTTATGAGGGATAGGTGTTTAAAAAATATCAAAATGAGTAAGTTATATATTAGAATGTTATAAACTTTGATTTTAAAAAGGGGGGTGGGTGAAGGAGGAAGGTAAAATAATTGAGAGTTCCAAGTGATATTTGAAGACAGATTTGAAGGAACTAAGAGGTTTGCTATGTCAATATCTGGAGGAGTATTCCAGGCAGAAGAAATGGCCAGTGCAAAAATTCTCATACAACAGAGTACCTACTGGATTTGAGGAAGAGCACAGAGGTCGGGATGCTGGGAGCAAAGTGAACGGTAGGGAAAGTGGTGATGAGATCAGTGGTAATGAGGGGCTTTATATGAGACCGTGGAAGGCTTTGCAGGTCTTGGTTGGACTTGGACTTTGACTCTGAGACACATGGGGAACTACTGCAGGAAGTTAAGCACAGAGATGACGTGATCTGACTGGCAGTGTAAAAGGATCACTCTGGCGACTTGTTAAGAAAGGATTGTAAGAGTGTCAGAGGAGATATACAGAGCCCAGTTAGGAGGCTGTCTGAGTCCTAGACATGATGTTGATGGATGAGAGGGCACATAGAGGAAAGAAAAGGAAGGAAAATCCAGCCCTGGGGCCTTCTGAGATGAAGATGATGGGGAGAAGAGCTGGAACCGGCCAAGGAAACTGAAAAAGAGCCATGACCGAGATAAAATAAAAACTTAAAGCTGATGACAAGGTGAAGAAAGAGTGTTGAGGGGGAGGAGTGGTGACATGTGATGAACATGTCTGTTTTATTGCTCTTATCCCTCACCAGACTGTAAGTTACAGGAGGGCAAAAGTTCTGTCTTTCGTACACATTATTGCATGGTATTGGATCTCTCATTTCCAGCATAGTGCTTGGCACACATCAAATAGTCAGTAAATAGTGAATAAAGATGATTATGCAAGACTTAACCATAGAAGGATAGGCTGTGGCTGAAAGCAAATACTGCACTGAAAAGAAAGCAGAATGTATATACATACAGGAAAACACAAAGATTTGGGAAGAAAGTAGAGAAGTTGTGGTAAAGTTAAGTAAATCAGTATAGTGATAGTATTTCCTAACACTGGCAATTCCCCAAATATATCTCCAGTCCAGACCTCTCTCCGCCACTTGAGGCATGAGTGAGTATCCAGTTGCTCACCAGAAATCGCCACTGGGATGTCTATGTGATTTTTCAAACTGACCCCAACCACCCTCTGATTTCCCTCAGAGTAAATGCCACAGCTCTCACAATGGCCTAAAAGGCCCTGAGTGTTTGGTATCTGCTGCCTCTCACTTGATTCCTACCACAGCCTTCTCCCCTCACTTCTCTACAACTATACAGGGATCCTTACTTGAAAAGGATTTACTTATTTATACTTTGGCTTAACTTGTATCATTCTCGGTGAACACTCCTCTGACTGGGCTCTATACAAATGCAGTTCACTCAGTACCATCCTGCCATCCGGCATCCTCATCTGTTCTCTCTGTTTTTTTTGTTCCTAGCCCTTACCTTGTAACATTCTGGGTAATTTGCTAGGATTTAAAAAATGTTTATTGTTTATTCTCCGTTTATTCTCATTGTTTATTCTCTGTTTACTCCTTGTAACTCTGTTTATTCTCATTGCTCATTGTTTATTCTCTGTCATCCCTCACTAGAAAGAAAGCTCCACAGAGGCAGAGAGGTTTTCTCTTTACTATTTTCCTCTGACATTCAAGCACCTAGCATGGTGCCTGGCACATAAATTTGTTCAATGAATGAGTGCTTATTACATTAGAGTCAAGTCTATATCAGTTGTGGAAAGCCTTAGTGTCATATTAAAGAGTGAAAACTTACAGAGAGAACATGGTGTTACACTTATATTTTTGAGAGGTCATGTAAGGGAAATGATATCATATGAACCCAACTCTGTATTAAAGTTTAGCTCATGTCCTGGAGAAAGATCAGAAGCAGAAGCCAGCCAAAAGCCTATGGAAATAATATGTTTTGGTGTAAAGAGGAGAAGCAGGATGGTGTTAATAGGAAAAAAGAAGCAACAGGTGTGACAGATTTTGAAGAAAAAAACCAGAGAGACATTATGTTAAAAATTGTCTGAATAATTTAGACTAATTAATTAACTAAGGCTAATTAATTAAGACTGAAGTCTGATTATGTCAAATAACTAAGTCAATTTCCTGTGATTGGGAAACTCAGGAAAGAAGGAAGAGTTGAGTTTTTTTCAGGGGAAGATGCAACATTCATTTTAGGTGAGATGGGGTTAGGGTAATGCTGGAAAGTCCAAGAAAATAACCGAGAGTTCAGTAGAGTTGTGGACAGTAGCTGAAGGCATGCATGACACCTCTGAGTCATCTGCACCGGGAAGAGCTGAAGCCATGGAGGTGAGGTCTGCAAGGAAGAGGAGCCATCAGTCAGAATGGAACATGCAGGTTGCTTAACGTTACAGGAAAATGACATTGTTGGATCACACAGAAATGGAAAAGCCAGAAGAAGGATGGGAGGAGAATTAAAGTGACAGAATCTGGTTAAAAAGAATAAGGACCAAAAGAAAGACATTGAATTTAAAAAGAAAGCAGTTACAAGAGAGTCAGTACTCTCTCTGATTTCAGTAGAGCCAATTGTAAGAAATTAAAGGTGAGAAGTTAAAGAATTTAGGCATTTATAAGAAAGATAATTACAGGGACTCTTTTTTTTAAAAATCCAACAAAAACTCTGCACATTTGCAGGAGAGAGCAAGAGCCTATGGAAGGTAAGAGACTGATGCTCATAAGGCTGAATTATCCTTGATAAAGCAAATAAAATATCCATAGTAGAAAGGAGAACATTCCTACAGTGGCCACTTTTCCATTCTGTCCTGTCAGCCTCAGCTTGAGCTTAGTGGGGACACAAGACCAGTGCCAATCTCAGTCCCCTCATTCCCTTCAGAGGCAGCACTGTGCATGCAAAGTTCTAAGCAGGTTGGGTCAGCAGATAATGGCAAGCTGACTCTGAGGGCTGATAAGCATTGTTCATGCTGCAAATCAAGAAAATTAAAAGGCTCAGAAGATGCTGTTAATAGGAGAACATCTGGAACTGTACTTCATTGAGACTGCCTGGAAACTAATGTCTGCTGGCACAAGTGGTTCTATTAGTGTGTGGAAAATGCTTTGTGCTAATAGTAATTTCATCGGAAGATCTCAAAGTATTTTATGAACAATTTTAAAAAGCTCTCTGTGGATTTTTGACGCAGATTCAGAAACTTTGTGAAGAACTTGGCTATGTTTTTTTTTTCTCTTAGAATTATTTCCTAAATTTGAAGAAGTAAACATTAAATGCTTGGTATGGTGGTTGAAGGATCTACTTGGCAAGGAGGCTGAACTGGGCTTTAGTACCACTTCTGTCACATACTGGCAAGGGGTCCTGAGTACTTTACTAACTCATACTATTTCCCCGCTTACAAAAATATAGATAATATTAATGTATATAAACAACATCCCTAGTGCTGGGACATAGTAAGTCCAATATTGATGCATGCTGATATCTTATCATCCTCTAGAGGAAGGATTTTATGACTTTAACATCTAAAGATCTGCAACTTCTATGTTAATTCAATCTAAAAATCTATGGCCAGAGTGCCTCCATCAAATCATGGTTTGATGCTATCATCTGCTCTAGACACGTCCCAAAACTGGATAAAATACAAAAACTGAAAAGATATGTCCCTGGACTCAAAAGCTAGATAAGCATTCTGGGGACCTGAAATGTGATGTGGTCAGTCCTGAGGCTGCGGCTGTCTGGGCTCTGGTTCTGTAAATCAACAAGGGTAACCAGAGTTGGATTATTTCTGTGGGTAAAAGAGAATGCAAATACTTCATACAAGTCCAAAGTGAGGCTCACAGCAGAAGCCAGGGTGAGGGTGGGGTGGAGTTCTCTGCAAAATGAAAGGAGAGTGAATATAAAAAGTATGAAGGAGAGTGAATATAAAAAGTATGCTGGGCCGGGTATGGTGGCTCATGCCTGTAATCCACCACTTTCGGAGGCGGAAGTGGGCGGATCACGGGTCAAGATTGGAGACTATCCTGGCCAACATGGTGAAATCCCATCTCCACTAAAAATGCAAAAATTAGCTGGGTGTGGTGGCATGCACCTGTAATCCCAGCTACTCGGGAGGCTGAGACAGGAGAATTGATTGAACCTGGGAGGCAGAGGTTGCAGTGAGCTGAGATCGCGCGCCACTACACTCCAGGCTGGTGAGAGAGCAAGACACCATCTCAAAAAAAATAATAATAATAAATAAAAAGTATGTTGGCCTCTGTCTAAAATAGAGCTTTCATCAGGCAGTCAACTCAGGGAGGCAAGAAGACACAGGCACAGCCCTGTAACCAGAACATGAATCAAATTCTCTGCTGGCTCTGTGATTTCCCAAAAATCACTGTGGAGAAGAAACTCAAAGTTCCATTAAAAAGTCTTGTTCTGCAGTTAGAAGATCTGAGTGGAAGGAAGCTCAAAACTGTTAGACCTGTACACGTGGCAGTTTGTGGGGACATAAGGAAAAAAGGCATATAAAAACATTAAAACCTACCACACCAAATGAATCTACAAACAAGGATCCCAAAATATGTAAATAAATCTAAAGTTAAGAAAGACAGTTGATAAAACTAATAACTAGACTAATTCCATATGAAATTATTATCAGTATTATAATTGCGTTAAATTCTGATGGAAGACTTTAAGACAAACCAGTCCAGGAGATGATAGAAGGTAGCATAATGGTAGCGGTATGGACTTCGATAGCCCCTCACCTTTTTCTAAAATCCGAATGGATAAAGAAGAAAGCAAATACACATATCTACAACCTATACTCATAGCATTCTTAGGGAGCAAAGAAGATTACAAACACCTATTTTCCAGGATATGGGAAATCAAGACTGCAGGGAAGCAGAGCTGGGGAGGGTAGAAGGCGCTAGTCATGAAAAAAACAAAACAGGAAGAGAAAGTGCCACTATGCATGGGAACTCCTGAGAACAGTTCTGAAACTTGGCCAGTCAGAGCACTGGCAAAGAAGAAGAAAGAAAGGGGCTTGCCCAGCTATGGGACAAGGAGGGAGTGGTCTTGGGAAGTCATTGCTCCTGAAAGAAAACAAGAAAGAGACATTCCAAACATTACGCGTGGAGTGGTAATGTCATCACTCTGAGAGCTAATAGAATGTATGCTTGTGTATTTTTATATTTTAAATTTTTCACAGCACTAATTTTAATGTGGTAATTATCCATCTTTCTTTCTATCTATCTATCTATCTATCTATCTATCTATCTATCTATCTATCTATTCTAGGGGTTATATATATATATAATAATATATATATTATATATATATATATATTTACTTATATATTATATATATTAATAAAACCCACAGGAAAAATAGTTCCTTGGAGTCATCATCAATTTTTTAGAGTGTAAAGAGATCATGCTCCCAAAATATTTGAGAATCATTGTCCCAGGCTGTATGAATCTTCTGTTTGACAGAATCAGCTGATGGTGAAGCAAAGAAACACATTTTAGGTGATAAAGGCTTTAATGAAACAAGATAGAATAAAAGATTCCACATGGGGCAGGGCAGATCACAAAACAGAAAACAATAAACAAAACTTTGTAGCAGAAGAAACAACACCAAACAGCAGCGAAAAGCTGTAACACATGATATCAATAGGAATGATATGTAATTTAAAAATCATTTCTAGCTATGAAATAACACAAGGAACAGAAATGCAAAAGCTCACAGAAGAGTAGGAAAAAGAGCAGGAACTGACAAAATTCAGGAAGGAAACTAAAGAAAAAGAGGACATTACCTTAGAAATGAAGAGTATGTCAGAAAATGTACAAGGGAGAATGGTTATGTCCAAAAGTATGATAAGTGCTATTGAGGGCACAAATGAGAAAAGCCAGAAGAACGAAAGGTGAATAAAGAGATTATATACCCCTTCAGAAAGATATCCCCCAAGTCACATACACTAGACATATACACATACACTGGATTAAAGGATGAGAACAGATGGGCAATGAGAACATGCAATAAAAACAAAAGTGATGGTAGCAATATTAAGATCAGACAATGCAGAATTAAAGACAAAACCTGCTAAATCAAAAGGGATAATTCAATATTACAAAGAACAATCCACCAAAGAAACTTCATGATCCTGACCTTATATGAACCTAACAACATAATCTAGAGCTACAAGAAGCAAAATGAGCATAAGTTGATTTTAACTTATTTTCATTTAAAATGAGAGATCTAATAGACCAAAATAGGAAAAAATTAATACATATTTGTATATTAATATGGTAATACTAATATATTAATAATATGTAATATGTCAGTATATTTTGAACATATGCATATTGTATTAATTATGTTTATGTGTTAAGATTTATTTTAATTATATATGTGTCTACAAAAAATTTGGATGATATAATTAATGTGCTTGACTTAAAATATCCATTTTGAACCTTGTATCCGTGAAGCAGAACTCTTATATGCCTTCTAAATAAAGATTGGCCATAGAAAAAATCTCTCAGGACGTCTGCAACACATTTTTTAAAAATCAAGGTTACTTAAACTGAAACATCTGACCATAATGCAATCAAACAGAAAATCAATAGAAGGTTTAATAACATGCCTAAAGACTTAAAAATGCTTAGCTGGATATGGTGGCGTGTGCCTGTAGTCCCAGCTACTCAGGAGGCTGAGGCAGGAGAATCACTTGAGCCCAGGAGTTCGAGGTTACAGTGAGCTATGATCGCACCACTCTCAGGGTGACAGAGCAAGACCCAGTCTCAAAATAAATAAATAAATAAATAATAAAAAGTAAGTAAATTTTAAGGCTTAAATGCAGTAGCAAATAATTTATGGGTAAAGGACAAAAATTACAATGGATGATATTAATATTTAGAATTGAATAGCAATGACAATACTGTATCTGAAAAATCCTGATACACAGCTCACACAGTTTTTAGAATTAAATTTAAAACTTAATGGCGTGTGTTGAAGGATGGTTGTGTTTGATACGAAACTCAGTTGAACATGTAAATCTTCTACTATGCCTTCTAGATTCACAAAATCTAGAAAGATAATTACAAATCACAGGTTCCTTTCCAACTGGGATAATGAACGTGATCAGTTTCAGCTAACCAGATCCCCTTACACAAGACGTAGAAGTCAGACTTGAGTAGAGGCCACTTTTCACTACCCTACTGTTTGTGAAGATGCATGTTATTACAGCTACTTTGGATAAAATTTTACAATGTCTAGTAAAGCTGAAGATGCATTTTTCTTATATAGGTTATACAATGATTCTCAAATATTTTGATATCATGATCTCTTTACACTCTAAAAAATTAATGAGGACTCTAAGAAACTATAGATATAGATATTTACCACATTAAAAATTAAAGCTGTGAAAAATTTAAAACACAAGAATACACAAACATACATTCTATTAGCTGTGAGAGTGATGACATTACCACTACACACGTAGTGTCTGGAAAACTCCCTCTACATTTGGGAGAGAATTAAAATACAGAAAAGGCAAATAATGTCTTAATATTATTCTAAAAGTAGTTTTGTTTTTGCAGAGCCTATAAAGGGTCTCAGAGCCCCATGTGCCCCCAGGGCTACAATTTGATAACTATTGCAGTAGAGTTCCTCTTGCATATTTGTATAATATCTTTAAAAATGTTTATTCCAGCATTTTGTAATACGAAAACTTGCAAGTTAATAGGAGACAGAAAAGTGGATTGTGATATATTCATAAAATGAAATAATATATATTACTAAAATGGGTAAACTAGAGCTATATCTACTATTGTGGACGATTATAAAAAACAATGTCGGCCGGGCGCGGTGGCTCAAGCCTGTAATCCCAGCACTTTGGGAGGCCGAGACGGGCGGATCACGAGGTCAGGAGATCGAGACCATCCTGGCTAACATGGTGAAACCCCGTCTCTACTAAAAAAACACAAAAGCTAGCCAGGCGAGGTGGCTGGCGCCTGTAGTCCCAGCTACTCGGGAGGCTGAGGCAGGAGAATGGCGTAAACCCGGGAGGCGGAGCTTGCAGTGAGCTGAGATCCGGCCACTGCACTCCAGCCTGGGCGACAGAGCGAGACTCCGTCTCAAAAAAAAAAAAAAAAAAACAATGTCAAGTGCAAAAAAGCCGTCAACCAACATACATACACATAAATTTAAAAAATTTTACGTCAATTTTATTCCATTTTTATGTACATATTATCTATAGTCCAATAATATGATAAGCACCAAATTCAGAATAATGAAAGAGGGGCAAAGGGAAATAGAACCAGTGAGGTTTATGCAGGACCTTTAATCAATGTCCCTTAGTGTTATCACTCAAAACAACTTGAGATTAGTATGGTACAATGATAAAATCAAGTGATGGATAAACAGATTGTTATTAGGTTATCTTCTGTACTTTTTAACATTTTATAACTTGAAATATTAAAAAACAAATGTCTAAATGCTACAACTCATGCCACCTGTATAAGAAAAACATACTATTTTTCTTACATTCTCACAACACTCAATAATTGTGGAACACTTCACTACCAACACCAAAATGTGTGTGTGTGTGTGTTTTCCCACACCAAGCAATTTTTCAACTCTCTGGAGACATGGACTTGATGTCCTACAATTCATTTCAATTTTGACACTATCTACCTGCGAGTAACATCAGAGCCCACAGTTAAGGGATCAGTCACACAATAGTATCCCCATAACCCAATTCAGATGTCAATTTTTTTTTACTTTAAGTCCTAGGGTACATGTGCACAACATGCAGGTGTTAATTTTAAGTCCAGGTTGTCACCTGTGCTTCTGACCAAGCTATAAATTGGAGGCTCTCACAACTTCCTCCGCAGATTCAATCATTTGCTAGAAGGACTCACAAAACTCAGGGAAACATTACTTACATTTACTGGTTTATTATAAGGGCTACAATTCAGAAACAGCCAAATGGAAGAGATGCATAGGTCAAGGAATAGGGCAGGGGTGCAAAGCTTCCAGGTCCTCTCCATGCTCACCACCTTCCCAGCACCTCCATCTGTTCACTAACAGGGAGGATCTCCAAACCTGAACCTCAGGGATTTTAATGGAGGCTCTATCACATAAGCATGATCAATTAACTCAATCTTCAGCTTCTCTCCTCTTCCTGGTGGATGAGGGCTGGGGCTGAACGTTTCAAAATTCTAATCATGGCTTGGTTTTGCTGATGACTTGCCCCCATTCAGTAGCCCACCAAGAGTTGCCTCATTAGACAGAAGATTCTATCACCAAGGAAATTCTAGGGATTTAGGGATTCTGTGTCAGGAACCAGGGTCAAAAACCAAATATTAGAATAAAAGATGCTCCTAGTTACTTCCTGCTTAGAAAATTACAAAGGTTTTAGACGCTCTGTGTCAAAAACTGGGGACAGACGCCGATACCTATTTTTTATTGTTTCATAGCGCCTGAAGTGTGTGTAAGATTTTTAGCAAAAAAAAAAAAAAAAAAAAAAAAAACATGATTAACCTTAATCTTACCACAAGCAGATTTTCTTTGTCTATGCATAGAGCGGATATACATTATCATAATAAATTAAGAGAAGTGTTTATGCATTTCCTGGCCTGTCCTAAATTACTGCCAAAGTAAGACAATATCTGTATAGAAAAACATATTTTAGGACAACAATCAACAAACTAAAATAATGTACAATCAATACATTATATGCAGATGCTAAGTCTAGGGGTTTTGATTATTCTTTGGTAGAGCAATTTGTATTTCCAATCCTCAAACTTATTCTTAATGCAACAGGAAATGTTTAAAGGTCAACTTCATTAAAAATTATTGAGTTACACGAATTCGTTCTAAATCCTTGATATACTTCGTCATATATTTCTCGAGAATATTTTCTCCCAGTCTGTGACTTGCATTACATATTCTTAACAGTATATTTTGTTAAATAATTTTTTAAAATGTTGATAGAATCCAATTTATTAGATTTTCATTTATAATGAATAATTTTGTCCCCTAAAATTGTTTGACTATGGCAGGGTTGTGAAGATATTCTCTTGTTTTCTTATAGATATTGTATAATTTTAGTATTTACATTCAAGTTAAGGGTACGTCTCCAATATATTTTTGTGTATTGTGTGAAATAAGGGTTGAGATACATTTTTTTTCCCTGTAGATATTCTGTTTTACTAGCACTATTTGCTGCAACTTGACCCATTGAATTACCTCGATATCTTTGTAAAAAAAAAAAAATTGGTTGACTGCATATCTGTGGATCTATTTGTGGACTCTTCATCCTTTTCTATAGATCTTTCTGTCTTTCCCTATACTGACACATTACTGTTTTGATTATAGTCATCTTATAATAAATCTTGAAATCAGATAATGTAATTCTTCCAAGTTTCTTGATCTCTTTTAAGATTATTTTGGCTAAGACCATGCAAATTTTAGGTTTATTTTTTCAAATTCAGTAAAAAAAAAAATCCTACTGGGATTTTATTACGGTGTTGAATCTGTAGATAAATTTAGAGAACATTATCATCTTAAGAATATTGAGTATTTTAGTCAATATAGAGAATATGACTATTTAGTCAAAATAGAGAATATGGTATACATCTCTATTTTCATCTTTTAGAAATTGCTCTCAGCAATGTACATTGGCTTTCAGTGTAAAGATTTGTATCTTTTGTTAAATTTATTTCAAATATTTTATATGTTTGTGATGTTTTTAATACTTCATTTACTGACTGTAGTTGGCTGAATAGTGGCTCAAAAAATATGTTCAAATTCTAATTCCTGGACCCTGTAAAGATCATATTATTTGGATAAAGGGACTTTGCAGATATAATTAAGGATCTCAAGATGAGATCATCCTAAATTTAGAATAGATTCTAAATCCAATGACATATGTACTTACAAGAGATGGCAGTAGAGAAGACACAGAGGTAAGAATCCTTGTGAAGATGAAAGCAGAATGAATTTATGCTGCCATGAACCAAAGCATGCCAGAAGTCACCAGAATATGGAAGATACAAGGAAGGATTCTTTTCTAGTCTTTTGAGGGAGTGTGTCTCTACTGACACGTTGATTTTGTCCTTCTGGCTTGCAGATCTGTGAGAGACTAATTTTTTGTTGTTTTAAGGTGCCAAGTCTATGATAATTGTTACAGCAGCCTCAAGACATTAATATACAATAGTTTGCTCTTAGTATATAGAAATAAAAGTGATTTTATGTTAAGTTAGTCATTCTCCAGCATAGACCATATGTTCAGTCATGAAACAAGACTTAGAATATGCCAAAAATTTGAAATAATATCAAGCATTTTCTCTAACCACAATAGATAAAGCTAGAAATTAATGGCAAGAGGAATTTTGATAATTATACAAATATATGAAAATTAAGCAATATGCTGCAGAATGATCAGTGGGCCAATGAAAAAATTAAGAAAGAAATCGATAATTTTTTTCAAACAAACGATATTGCAAACACAACCTACCAACACTTATGGGATACAGCAAAAGCAGTGTTAAGAAGGAAGTTTATAACTATAAGTGCCTACATCAAAAAGAGGAAAAATCTCAAAGAAACAGTCTAATAATTCAACTAAAAGAACTAGAAAAGCAAGAGCAAACCAAATGCCAAATTAGTAAGAAGAGAAATAATAATTATCAGAGCAGAAATAAATGAAACTGAAATAAAAAACAAAAGATTAATGAAAATAAGAAGTTGGCTGTTTCCAAAGATAAACAAAATTGACAAACCTTTATCCAGACTAAGAGAAAAAGAGAGGAGATACAAATAAATAAAATCAGAAATGAAAAAGAAGACATTACAACTGATATTGAAGAAATTCAAAGGATCGTTAGTGGCTACTATGAGCAACTATATGCCAATAAATTGGAAAATCTGGAAGAAATTGACAAATTCTTAGATACATACAACCTACCAAGATTGAATAAGGAAGAAATCCCAAATCTGAACACACCAATAACAAGTAATAAGTCTTCCAGTAAAGAAAAGCCCAGGACCTGATGGCTTCACTGCTGAATATTACAAACCATCTAAAGAAGAACTAATACCAATCCCGCTCAAACTATTCTGAAAAATAGAGGACGAGGGAATGCTTCCAAACTCATTCTATGAGGCCAGTATTACCCTGATACCAAAACCAGAGAAAGACGTATCAAAAACAGAAAACTACAGGCCAATATCTCTGATGAATATTGATGCAAAAATTCTCAACAAAATGCTGGCTAACAAAATTGAACGACACATTAGAAAGAGCATTTATTATGACCAAGTGGCATTTATCCTTGGGATACAAGGATAGTTCAACATACACATATCAATGTGATACATCATGATAACAAAATGAAGGATAATAACTATATGATTATTTCAACTGATGCAGAAAAAAGCATTTGAAAAAATTCAACATCTCTTTATAATAAAATTCCTCAGATACTGGGTATAGAAGAAACATACCTCAACATAAGAAAAACCATTTACCACAGACCCACAGTAAGTATAATACTTAATGGGGAAAAACTGAAAGCCTTTTCTGTATGATCTGGAACATGACAAAAATGCTCACTTTCACCCTTGTTATTCAATATAAGACTCGAAGTTCTAGCTAGACCAATCAGACAAAAGAAAGAAATAAGGGGCATTCAAATTGGGAAGAAAAAAGTCAAATGATCTTGTTTGCAGACAATGCAATCTTATGTTTGGAAAACCCTAAAGACTCCAAAAAAAAAAAAAAAAAAAAAAAAAAAAAACCTTGAAGAACTGATAAGAGAATTCAGTAGAATTGCAAGATGCAAAATCAACATACAAAAATTGGTAGTATTTCTATATGCCAAAGTGAACAATCTGGAAAAGAAATAAAAAAAGTAATCTCATTGAAATAGCCACAAATAAAATTAAATACCTAATAATTATCTTAACCAAAGATGTGAAAGAGCTCTGTAATGAAAACTACAAAATGCTGATGAAAGAAGTTTTAGAGGATGCCAAAATATGGAACAATATTCCATGTTCATGGTTTGGAAAGATCAATATTGTTAAAATGTCCACATTACCCAAAGCAACCTACAAATTCAATGCAATCTCTACCAAAATACCAATGACATTTAAAAAAATAGAGAAAAAATCCTAAAATTTATAAGGAACCACAGAAGACCTAGAATAGCCAAAGCTATCCTAAGTAAAATGAACAAAACTGGAGGAATTACATTGACTTCAAATTATTCCACAGCACTATCGTGACCAAAACAACATGGTAGTGACATAAAAATAGTCACATAGACCAATGGAACACGATAGGGAATCCAGAAATGAATTCATACACCTACAGTGAACTCATTTTCAATGAAGATGTCAAGAACATATACTGGGGAAAAGACAATCTCTTCAATAAATGGTGCTGGGAAAAATGAAAATCCATATGCAGAAGAGTGAAACTAGACCCCAATCACTCACTATATGCAAAAATAAAATCAAATACTTAAATCTAAGACCTTAAACTATGAAACCACTACAAGAAAACATCGGGGAATCTCTCCAGGACATTGGTCTGGGCAAAAATTTCTTGAGTAATACTGCATAAACACAGACAACCCAAGCAAAAATAGACAAATAGGATTACATCAAGTTAAAAAGCTTCTGTACAGCTAATCAAACAATCAACAAAGTGAAGAGACAACCCACAGAATGGGAGAAAATATTTGGAAACTATTCACCTGACAAAAGATTAATAATTAGAATATATAAGGAGTTCAAACAACTCTATAGGAAAAAAATATAATAATCCAATAAAAAATGGGAAAGGATTTGAATAGATATTTCTCAAAAAAAAAGACACACAAATGGCAAACAGTCATATGAAAAGGTGCTCAACATTACTGATCATCAGAGAAATGCAAATCAAAACTGTAATGAGACATTATCTCACTCCAGTTAAAACGGCTTATATCCAAAAGACAGGCAATAACAAATGCCCGGAAGGAAGTGGAGAAAAGGCAACCCTCATACACTGTTTGTGGGAATGTAAACTAGTACAACCACTATGGGGAACAGTTTGAAGGTTCTTTAAAAAACTACAAATAGAGCTGCTATAGGATCCAGCAATTCCACTGATGGGTATATACCCAAAATAAAGGAAATCAGCATATCAAAGAGATATCTGCACTCCCATGTTTGTTGTAGCACTGTTTGCAATAGCCAAAATTTGGAAGAACCTAAGTGTGCATCAACAGATGAATGGATAAAGAAAATATGGCACATATACACAATGGAGTACTATTCATCTATACAAAGAATGAGATCCTGTCACTTGCAATAACATAGATGGAACTGGAGGTCATTATGTTAAGTGAAATAAGCCAGGCACAGAAAGATAAACATCACATACTGTCACTTATTTGTGGGATCTAAAAATTAAAACAATTGAACTCATGGATATAGAGAGTAGAAATCATTACCAGAGGTTGGGAAGGGTAATGAGGGACTGGGGTTGAGGGGAGGTGAAGATGGTTAATGGGTACAAAAAGTAGTGAGAAAGAATGAATAAGACCTAGTATTTGATAGCACAACAGAGTGACTATAGTCAACAATAATTTAATTGTACATTTAAAAATAACTAAAAGACTATAATTGGATTATTTGTGACACAAAATATAAATTCTTGAGGGGATGGAGGCCCCAGTTTATATGATGTGATTATTACTCATTGCATGCCTGTACAAAACATAACATGTACCCCATAAATATATATATATCTACTATGTAAACACAAGAATTAAAATTTAAAAATTAAAAAAATTGAAAGATTTTTTAAAAGGAAAATTTAGGATATAGGCCTGAGCAAATATTTCTTAAGACATGCCATAAAATTATAATCCATAAAAGGGAAAATTGATAACTTGGGCTTATTAAAAATTTGGCTCTGAATTTTAAGAAAGAAAAATAAGAGCTATAGAAAGAGCAACACTATTTGCAAACCACATATGCAACAAAACACTATAATTTATAAAGAGCTCTCAAAACTCAACAGTAAAAAATCAAATAATCCAAATAAAAATGTGCAAAAAACACAAAGAGTGTGTAAAATAACAAATAAGCACAGGAAAATATGTTCAATATCATTAGTTGTTAGGGATGTGCAAATTAAAATTGCAAGGAGATATCACCATATACCTAACCGAATGGCTAAAATAAAACACAACTAGAACCAAATGCTGACAGGGATGCAGAGAAAGTGGATCACACTCATACATTGCTGGTTGGACTGTAAAATGTTAGAGCCAATCTCGATAACAGTATGGCAGGTTAAAAAAAAAACAACAACAACTAGACATGCAACTATCAGATGACTCAAGAATTGTACTACTGGGCATTTATCCCTGCAAAATGTGGGAAATCAATGGAAACTCTCAGATGAAAAGCATAACAAAATTGCTGTGTTCGGGCAACAAAGCAAGATAGACTAGGCTAAAGGAGCCACACTCTAAGTCCCTGTGAAAGCCATATTGCCCAGCTGAAACTTAGTGTTCATTTTCTACACAGGTTTTGTTTAAGCATTGATCTTTTGACAGTGTAGTTTTTTGTTGCTGTTGTTTTCATCCTTAAAAGGCAGCAATCACTGATGCTGTGACTGGGAGATGGAGGGGTGGAGAGGGCCAGCAGTAGCACTGGAATCCCAAATTGGGTAATCCATACGACTTCCATTTAACCTTCAGCTGGGTTTTCAGGAAACTCTGTCTTCAATCTCAGTAACAGCTGGAAAGGTCACCAATTCAATTGTCTACCACTGGAGACCCAATGTTACACTAGGCAGCTAGGAATATATTCTGAGTCTCAGGCGGGGGCAGGCGTTTTTCATTCATCTTTCAGACGACCTTCTCGTCAGTCTGAGATCTTTTCACTGTGAATTTTCTCCCTTCTTTATTTTTTGTCTTTCTTCCCTGCAGTTTGTCTGACTTTCCTGTCAACTTCTGTATACTATGAATTGTCACATTTTTTCTGAATGGAGTATCTACTTTTTAAGATCAATTGTTTTTCACAGCAAGAGTTTGATAACTTTATTATGCCAACAAGTCTCCCCATAAGTAATGAGGATGCCATGAGTAACAAGGAGCAAAGGGTCAAGAGATGCTATCCTGCCATATGTTATTTCATTTGAGTACAAATGTCTAAGGCGTTTAGAATTTAAAAAGCTCTCAGTTCTGTTACTGTGTTACCTGTTACATGTATGGGATTCATGATTGCAATGAACTCTAAACAAACGTATTTCTTACCCCAAATTCATAAAATAACAAGTGTTTTTAATTTTGACTGTACTTCTATTCATGTTTTTTTTGGAAAAAGGAGACAATAAATTTGTATTGATTGCTTACTGTTGCCAAGTACTGCAGGTATTTCATCTTAATTCTAGAGGTAAGAATACTATTGGCTAAGAAATATTCATTAACTTTTCAAAAACAACATAGGTGGAAAGGATATATTTTAGACTTGAAGTTAAAACCATCAGACCCACTACACTATAGGCCACAGCCTCCTAAATGTATTTCTTTGCCTTGAACATACTCCCTTTTCTGCTTATTTACATACAGTGTAAGTCTTCAAGAGAATCCTTCGCTGACTATTAGAATTCTCAGAAATCTTTCCTTTTTCAAAATTCCTGTAGCACTTATGATATGCCCCACACATTCTCATTCTTGTTCTTTATCGGTTAATCATCATTATTTTGTCTCTGCCTCTGGATTTCATGTCCCTTGAGGTTGGTGACCTTATAAAGAATCTGCAGTACATACAAAAGTCAATAATGTCCTCTTGAAGTTTGTGGTTCGTCAGGCCTATTCCAAGGATCTAAAATGAAGATGGGAAGTTTACAGACATTTGCCAAGGTATGTGAGTAACTGAATGAGGCATGAGAATGCTTAAAAACAAGCTTAAAGAAAATATGGCACAGGCTATATCTAGACAGATGGTACACAAGATACGTAGATATAAGAATGGAGTCAGTATTTGCAGGGAAAGATGACTACTAAGATCCAAACTGGGATTTAGATAAAGTCCACTTCTTCTAAAACCTTATGCCTAATACTGTTTTTGTGGCGTTTCTTGATGGACATCTTCTTTGGAATTATTTCTGAAGGAGAAAATTACTGATACCCAGGTTATGTGACTGATCATGCATAAATATACCCTGGTCCTTTTGAAACTCTCTCTCTCTCTCACACACACACACATTTGCACACATATGCAATTTCCTAAATAGGGATTTTTGGAAAAAATAAATTCAAATGCCATATGTAGAATAAACTTGCAGGTACCTATATCCAATATTGTCCTAGCCCTATATCGAAGAAGTGATTACCAGACTTGATACCCACTTCATATCACTCCCACTCCATATGGATTATTTATCTAAAGACTGGATATAATATTTTACAATGGACACAGAAATAATAACAAAATAATCATAAGTAAATATGACAAAAGGAAAAATGAAAATCTGAAATCATGTTGTTTGGATAACCTACTCTTCACTGGGCATGACTTACTTCAATTATAAAATTACTTGTGGTACACATTCATAGGATCCAATTATTTGCATAGTGCAGTAAGTGTCATTTGTACCCATATCTCTGCTCATGGTGAAATCGCTTTCACTATGTTTCCAATCTGCTCATGTTAAAAGGAGAACATAGAGCAGGGCACAAAGGAGCTTGTGGAGAGCATAATGAAACTCAGAATACAGGACAGAGTTACAGCTCAGGAGCCACTACCAGAATAGAAAGGAAAACAATCAGCCACCACTTTGTAGAGTATATTGGAGGGAAAAACAAATTTCTAGCTAATACAGCAGGAAATTAGGGACTAAGCATCATTTTAAAGTAAGTGATCAAGTCTTTTCTTCAAATAGAAATAATTCCTTGGCATAAAATTTACTTACCTGTGTAGCTCAGGATTACAATACCCGGGAAAGAATAGCAGAACTCTAATATTCAAAAAGGAGATTAATGCAGAATATGGACAATGACTATGACATCCTGTAACACTAATCCAAAGTAAGAATATTCACTGTCACAAACTGATGTTTATGTTAAAATGTACAATATAGGCTCAATTTATTTTTGATAGTATTGTTCAAATTGCAGATTGCCACTCATTAGAGGGTCATGAAATTAATTTAATGGGCCACAAAACATTTTAAAATGAAATTGACTAGACTAGAATAATATGCAATAGAAAATATTAGCATGAATTGCATGTGGTAAGAGTAAATATTGCTTTGTAAATTTTTTTATCTATCTATCTATCTATCTATCTATCTATCTATCTATCTATCTACCTACCTACCTATCTATCTATCTATCTATCTATCTATCTATTCATCCATTCATCTATCCATCCACCCAGCCACCCACCCAGGGTTCATGTGTGGGTCATGGTTAAACATGTTTCAAAGATATTTGCCTTTTCCAGAGTGAATCATGGAAGACATTACAGTGGTGGTGACACTTTGGCTGATTATTAATAAATGAGTAGAAGTTTTTAAGACAGAAAAAAGGTAGGGAATACACTTGGCATTCCAGGCAAAAGGAATAGCATTTTGCAAAGGCAAAAATAACTCTTGCCAATATTACTGCTCTAGCAATGATAATATTATAAGTAAGAAGTCTGTGAAAATAATTTTTGGTAATATCTTTACTGAGATAAAATTCACATATCAGACAATTCAGCTGCTTAAAGTATACAATTCAATGGTTTTTAGTATATTCAAGGTTGTGTAACCATCACTACAACCAATTCTGGCATGTTTTTGTTGCCTCCAAAAGAAACTCCAGACTATGTAGCAGTCACCACCCCTCATTCCTGCCATTGTCTGCATCCTGCCTCAGCCTTAGGCAACCACCAGTCTATATCTTGTCTCTACAGATTTGCTGGTTTTGAACATTTTGCGTAAATGGATTGTGTGATTACATTAATTGATTTTCAGATGTGAAATTTACCTTGCTTTACTGAAATAAATTCCACTTCATCATGATGTATAATGCTTTTTATATGTTGCTGTATTCTTCCCCCCAAGTTTTATTAAGGTATAATTGACAAATTGTGTTTGCCACATGGTGTTTTGATATATGCATCTATTGTAAAATAATTAAATGAAGCTAAGTAACATATCTGTCATCTCACATATTTATATATGTGTGTGTATGTCTGTGTGTGTGTGTGTGTGTAGAAAACATTTAAGACACACTGGGTCCTATTATGGGGAGGGGGTAGGGAGGAGGGATAGCATTAGCAGATATACCTAATGTAAATGATGAGTTAATGGGTGCAGCACACCAACATGGCACATGTATATATATATAACAAACCTGCACATTGTGCACAAGTACCCTAGAACTTAAAGTATAATAATAAAAAAAAAAGATCCACTTTCTTAGCACTTTTCAAGTATACGATAAATTGTTGTTAACGGTAGTTACCATGCTGTATAATATACCTCCAGAAATTATTCATTCTAACTGAAACTTAATACCTTTTGACCAAACTCCTCCCACAAGCCCTGGCAACCATCATTCTACTCTCTGTTTCTATGAGTTCAACTTTTTAAGATTCCACATGTAAGTGAGGTCATGCAGTATTTTTCAGTGTTGGTTTTATTTCACTTGGCAGAATGTCTTCCAGGTTCATCCACATTGTTGCCAATGGCAGAATTTTCTTCTTTTTAAGGCTGAATAGTATTCCATTGTATAGATAGCTAGAATCGTATTTTCTTTATCTATTCATTTGTTGATGGACACTTAGGTTAATTCCATTCCTTGTCTATTGTGAATAGTGCTGTGATGAGCATGTGAGTGCAGATATCTCTTTGCCTTACTGATTTCATTTCTGTTGCTAAATTTTGTTAATAATTTTTGCATCTATATTCATAAGAAATACTGGTCTGTAGCTGTCTGTTCTTGTATGTGTGTGTGTGTGTGTGTGTGTGTGTGTGTGTATGTTTGGTCTGGTGAAAACTTTGTTTTTTAAGTTGCAGGACTGCTCACAACTTTTAATATGCTCATGGTCACTGTGAATCTTTAGGTAGCTTCAAGCATTTAAGTTGTTTTAAAATGAAATTCTATTGTCTTATTTTGAGAAAAATGTTCCATAGAAAATGCTCTGTGAAACACTATTATTGAGTAACAAATGAACATAGTATGTTTTGGGTCCTAGAATAGTTTGATATTTGTGAGTTTTTATGAATTTCATGGTGAGGAGAGCACTGAAATTAAAATTATTAGAATTATATCAGATCTTCACTCTACAATTTCTGAAGTTTGTTGTTGAACTTAAGGTATACAGGAAACTGAATATATAACTTTCACTCTACAATCTGAGTTCAAGAATTTTCAGCTCATCCTTTGGTTGTCTTCACGGAATTTGGAAGCTTCTCTGTCTTTTACACGCTGCATGATGGATGGAATTTCCATGATGTTTATCTAAATATTCTGAAGTCAGCACTGGGGAAATCGGGTAAAAACTGCGGCCATTTCATAATGTTATTTTAATAAGACGTATTTCTGTCTAAATATGAAGTGCAGTCTTCCAGTGGATGTCTCTGGCTCCTCAAATGACCAACAATTGTAGGTTTCTAGTGTTCCCCTGACCTTTTCTAACCCTTTCCAACCCAGATCATAGTAGAAACATATTGTCCTTCCTTTTATTTTGCATGTTTGTTAACTTTTTTTCTTTCTCTGCCTGCATTTTCTCTGTGGCTTCATAGCACAGTGTATATAGCCTGATATATTGTTAGCCACCCACATGTCCTCAAAGCATTTGTGTGGTCATTAGGCTAACGAGCATATGTGCTATGGTGTTGAGTGCTATAAAAATAATCAATGGAAAGCAATTCATCTTGTTGTTTTTCTAGCCAAGACATTAGCTGCCTCAAGTTAAGGATAGGCACAGTTTGTTCCTCCTGAGTTATTACAGAGCCAACAGTGTTTCCTTTGCAAGCACCCTGAAGGAGAGTGTGCATAAATGCAGCCATTAGATTACGTGACAGATCTTCTGTCATCTCATCAGATTAGCATGACTGTTCTTCCTGTTTGGGACTCCCAGAAGTTAGAGGCTTTAATTGTAGCAGTGTTTTTTTTAAGTCTATAAGAGCTTCATCAATACTTTGACTCTTGTTTGTAAGCAGAAAGTGGCACTTTCAGACTTTTGTAATTTCAAACATTGCTTTCTCATCCTGGCATAGGATATTTTGTCCATCATCCTTCTAATGGAACTTTGCAGAATGTTCAGTAACAATGTCTTATGCTCTATATCATTCCAAGAATCCTGTATTTGCCACCCCCCCACCTCTGTGAATTTTCCAGTTATAATTGTTAGCTTCATCTAGAGACAGATGCCCAGCTTGGCCATCAATGTAATACCTTTGCTAATGCACTGAGTTCCACAACCTATTAGAAAACAAGCAATAAATCACACTGTCTTCAAAAAGAAAGAAGGAGAGCAGTCACAAGAAAACTTTTGCTCCCATTTTCATTTTTTGACTCACCTTCTCCTCCTTTCTTCTCCTTTCTTCTTCCTCATCTCCTTTCTTCTTCTTCATCTCCTTTCTTCTTCTTCCTCCTCCTCCTCCTCCTTCCTCCTCCTCCCCTCCTCCTCCTCCTCCTCCTTCCTCCTCTTCTTCTTCTTCTTCTTCTTCTTCTTCTTCTTCTTCTTCTTCTTCTTCTTCTTCTTCTTCCTCTTCTTCTTCTTCTTCTTCTTTTTCTTCTTCTTCTTCATCTTCTTCTTCCTCTTCTTCCTCTTCTCCTTTCTTCTTCTTCTCCTTCTCCTTCTCCTTCTCCTTGTCCTCCTTCTCCTTCTCCTTTGAGACAGAGTCTTGCTGTGTCTCCCAGGCTGGAGTGCAGTGGCACAATCACAACTCACTGCAGCCTTGACCTCCTGGGCTCAAATGATCCTCCCATCTCAGCCTCCTGAGTAGCTGAGACTACAGGGGCATGCCACCATGCTTGGCTAATTTTTGTATTTTTTGTACAGATGGGGTTATGCCATGTTGCCCAGGCTGGTCTCAAATTCCTGGGCTCAAGTGATCCACTCACATTGGCCTCCCAAAATGCTGGGACTACAGGCATAAGCCACCGAGCCCCACTGTGATTCCTTTCTATGCTCATTAGAGGAGTCTTTATCTACCCTTACTTCACAGTTTAGCTTTAGACCAGAAAATTGTGGATCAATTTAGAGTGAATTTTATTTGTTTCAAATATTTAGTAAACTATGGCATCATGGAAACTCAAGAGGTATGGGTGGCTAAGAGCAGCATCTGCACTGCCTAATGAACTATTCAGCTTAAGGGCTTCACTATGCTCCCTCCTGGAATGGGTAATTCCTATAGCTAAAGAACCTGCTTTTCAATTCTCTCATCTGCAAAAGGGAAGACAAATTTTAATTTGCTTTCTGGGATTTATACCTTTATAAATAATGAATCCATGACCTCAGGGGTCTGTATCAATTCAAGTAGATTTTTTTCCCTCTTTCTGAAATATATTGGAATTGATATTAAAATTTTAAGAGGAAGGCTGGCAGTTCCAAGATGGCCGAATAGGAACAGCTCCACGCTACAGCTCCCAGTGTGAGAGACACAGAAGACGGCTGAGTTCTGCATTTCCAACTGAGGTACCCAGTTCATCTCACTGAGGTGTGTCAGACAGTGGGTGCAGGACAGTGGGTGCAGCCCACCGAGCAAGAACCAATGCAGGGTGAGGCATCGCCTCACTCAGGAAGCACAAAGGGTAAGGGAATTCCCTTTCCTAGCAACAGAAACCGTGACACACAGCACCTGGAAAATTAGCTCACTCCCACCCTAATACTGTGCTTTTCCAAAGGTCTTAGCAAATGGTACATCAGGACATTATATCCTGTGCCTGGCTCAGAGGGTCCCCCACCCATGGGGCCTCCTCCATTGCTAGCACAGCAGTCTGAGATGTAACTGCAAGGCGGCAGTGAGGCTGGGGGAGGGGCGCCTGCCATTGCTGAGGCTTGGGTAGGTACTGGAAGCTTGAACTGGGTAGAGTCCACCACAGCTCAAGGAGGCCTGCCTGCCTCTGTAGACTCCACCTCTGGGGACAGGGCATAGCCAAATAAAAGCAGCAGAAACCTCTGCAGATGTAAATGTCCCTGTCTGACAGCTTTGAAGAGAGTAGTGGTTCTCCCAGCATGGAGGTTGAGATCTGGGAAAGGACAGACTGCCTCCTCAAGTGGGTCCCTCACCCCCAAGTAGCCTAACTGGGAAGCACTGCCCAATAAGCGCAGACTGACACCTCACATGGCCGGGTACGCCTCTGAGATGAAGCTTCCAGAGGAACGATCAGGCTGTAAAATTTGCTGTTCGGCAATATTCACTCTTCTGCAGCCTCCGCTGCTGAAACCCAGGCAAACAGTGTCTGGAGTGGACCTCAAGCAAACTCCAACAGACCTACAGCTTAGGGTCCTGACTGTTAGAAGGAAAATTAACAAAGAGAAAGGACATCTACACCAAAACCCCATCTGTATGTCACCATTATCAAAGACCAAAGGTAGATAAAACCACAAAGATGGGGAAAAAACAGAGCAGAAAAGCTGAAAATTCTAAAAATCAGAGCACCTCTTCCCTACCAAAGGAATGCAGCTCCTTGCCAGCAATGGAACAAAGCTGGACAGAGAATGACTTTGACAAGTTGAGGTAAGAAGCCTTCAGACGATGAAACTTCTCCGAGCTAAAGGAGGAAGTTTGAACGCATTGCAAAGAAGCTAAAAACCCTGAAAAGAAGATTAGAAGAATGGTTAACTAGAATAACCAATGTAGAGAAGTCCTTAAATGACCTGATTGAGCTGAAAACCATGGCACGAGAACTACGTGACAAATGCACAAGCTTCAGTAACTGATTCAATCAACTGGAAGAAAGGGTATCAATGATAGAAGATCAAATGAAAGAAATAAAGTGAGAAGAGAAGCTTAGAGGAAAAAGAGTAACAAGAAATGAACAAAGCCTACAGGAAATATGGGACTATTTGAAAAGACCAAATCTACGTCTGATTGATGTACCTGAAAGTGATGGGGAGAATGGAACCAAGTTGGAAAACACTCTGCAGGATATCAACCAGGAGAACTTCCCCAACCTAGCAAGACAGGCCAACATTCAAATTCAGAAAATACAGAGAACACCACAAAGATTACTCCTCGAGAAGAGGAACTCCAAGATATAACTGTAAGATTCACCAAAGTTGAAATGAAGGAAGAAATGTTAAGGGCAGTCAGAGAGAAAGGTCAGGTTACCAACAAAAGGAAGCCCATCAGACTAACAGTGGATATCTCAGCAGAAACTCTAAAAGCCAGAGGAGAGTGAGGGACAATATTCAACATTCTTAAAGAAAAGAATTTTCAACCCAGAATTTCATATCTAGCCAAACTAAGTTTCATAGTGAAGGAGAAATAAAATCCTTTACAGACAAGCAAATGCTGAGAGATTTTGTCACCACGAGGCCTGCCCTACCAGAGCTCCTGGAGGAAGCACTATTCATGGAAAGAAACAACCAGTACCAACCACTGCAAAAACATGCCAAAATGTAAAGACCAT